>NW_920348.1:0-20816 GCF_000209065.1 Trypanosoma cruzi
TTCTTTGAGAGCTCCGCGTATGAATTATAGCCGGTCATCTCCACAGCCTGCATCATCAGGCCGACCGAATAGACAGTGCACACCGTCACCAGGACAAGAAGGATGATGGAGAAGGCGACACCACTCATCTGAAAGCCCGCTGCCAGGCTGATCACCCCGCCACCAAGCGTGGCGCTCGCAAGGTTAAACGTCGTCGACAAGAGACCGCCATAGGGAATTATGTTTGTGAAACAACGCAGGGCACCCATTCCGGAGCTCGTGCGCCTCCACTTCACCCCGCTGCCATTTTCACTCCCCAGTTCGGGCACCACGACGGGATCGTTTCCGGGAGCAATATTGCCACTCTCGGTGTCCATCTCGTTTGCCAAGAAATCTTCTGAAAACCCTTGCTGAACAATGTGGAGTCTTCTGAGTCACTCTCTAATCACTCTTCTTTCAGAGAAGCAGGGAGCAGAGCAGGCGGGCACACATACACACAACGCAACCAATAAAGACAACGAGGAACCCGGCTGGTCAGATGCGACCCTCTCATTCTCTCTCCGGCGTGCATACACCCCAAACACTCTCAGTCAGCACTTAATTAGTTGCCTTTCCCTGCTACGCTCGGCACTTGCGCCGGAAAACATTCAATAATTAAAAACAAAAACACTTTGGTGGCGGTTTCCTTGTGCACCAAACAAATATTCAGCTCTGCGGCAATTTTTCTGTCCTTGACGAGCGAGAAAGAGCCTCGCCAAGCGGAACCCGCCCTGTCGCGTCGCATATCCCGAGCATCCACACACGGATGGGAGTGAGCGCAAGTGGAGAGAAAAAAAAAAGGTCTGGGAGCAGCACAAACACACACACACACAGGGGGATGAATGTGCTTCTCGTCTATCCTCGACAAATCATGTAAAAGACTCCATCGCCAATCACAAAGAGAGACACCACACGGCTTAAAGCAGAGACCACCCGACAAGGCAAAAAAGAAAAGAAAAAACAAAAACAAGAACAACAACAAAAAAAGATGTGGCACCACGCATCCCCGCGCTCTTTATTGCGTCTTCTCCCCTTCCTACACATATAAAATAAAACGTACTTCCCCTTTTTCTCCTCCGCCCCCCTCCCTCCCTTGCATTGCAAATGCGCGGGGGCCTGCACAGGAGGGGCAGAGGAGCAAAACGAAGGCGGTTTCTAAGTGCGCCATGAACAATCGGGGGCGGGGAAGACAAAAAATGAAAATACAACACGCATCATTTTCATGCACGGGACGTGTGCCAAAGAATTGTGCCAGTCGCCTCTGCCCGCGAACAGGTCCCACGCCCTGGCGTGCGGCAGCTGGCACAGTAAAAAAAAGAAGAAGAAAAGAATCCACTATTGGTCCTAAATAAAATGGTAAGTGATAGAGTGCCTTTACTCAGAGGAGTGCATTGGACCCTTCACGACTCCGCACTGCTCGCAGACAGTCGCACGTGACACCTCCATGACGCAAAGGGCTGAATGAAGCATGCCCGTCGACCCTCTTGTTCTCCCAGCATGATGGCACATTACCGAACCACACCATACAGGCTGGCCCCTGTGCCAAAGACAACCGCAACCACACCAGCCATGAGGAGAAGGTACGTGCAAACATAATTCACGATTCCCACGGTGCCCAGACTCCAGTTCCCACAATACATACGGTATAGCGCCGGCAGGCAGAAGCCGAGAGTGCCGCCACAGAAACTGCCCAGCAGCCCAAAGACGGTGTTCAGCACGGGAATAAAGAGCCCGAGCAGCAGTGCGCAGAGAGCCATAACTCCACAGAAAAGGCAATTTTTCCATGCAGGGATCGTGGCCACATCCCATCCAATGATGTAATAGCAGCAATCGCGAGCGGGCTGCATGCACAGCGCAAAACCAACGCAAAGCTTAAATACAATTCCTGCGTATGCAATGGCCATCAACACATCACGTCGGACATCATAAAACACGAGAACAGTGTCCGTCACCTCGTCCCCAAAGTCGGCGTAACCAAAAAAGCCGGCAACAATGTACGCAATGCAACACAAAGACATGCTGCAGGCTGTGTGGAGCGTCATGCGCCTCGCGCTCGGCTTGCGCATTTCTCCAAAGATGGAGAAGCAATTCATGTGGCACAGGTACGAGAACATGAAGATGGAAAGGCCTTCGATTGCCCCGTTGCCCGACTTGAACATGGCGACATCATCACGAAGTTTTCCGCCTCTAAATCCATGCTGAACAGAGTGCACAACGATGCAGGCAATAAAATAGTAGATGCAAATTACCCCGACAGCAGAGGCGTAGCGCAGGGAGTTAATCTCCTTCGGCAGTGACAACGAGAACATGCCCACAAACCAGATTGCACTTGTCACCGCGCGATTGCCAGCCTCGGAGCGCCAAAACTCCGGCAGGGACGGATCGGACAGCACGGGCTCAAGGAGACGGCCAATGGCTATGACATATCCCACACAGGTGCCAAAGGTGAACAACCACGTGAGAACCACCGTGAAGTGGTCCCACCCCCGGCCAAACAGTTTCTTTGAGAGCTCCGCGTATGAATTATAGCCGGTCATCTCCACAGCCTGCATCATCAGGCCGACCGAATAGACAGTGCACACCGTCACCAGGACAAGAAGGATGATGGAGAAGGCGACACCACTCATCTGAAAGCCCGCTGCCAGGCTGATCACCCCGCCACCAAGCGTGGCGCTCGCAAGGTTAAACGTCGTCGACAAGAGACCGCCATAGGGAATTATGTTTGTGAAACAACGCAGGGCACCCATTCCGGAGCTCGTGCGCCTCCACTTCACCCCGCTGCCATTTTCACTCCCCAGTTCGGGCACCACGACGGGATCGTTTCCGGGAGCAATATTGCCACTCTCGGTGTCCATCTCGTTTGCCAAGAAATCTTCTGAAAACCCTTGCTGAACAATGTGGAGTCTTCTGAGTCACTCTCTAATCACTCTTCTTTCAGAGAAGCAGGGAGCAGAGCAGGCGGGCACACATACACACAACGCAACCAATAAAGACAACGAGGAACCCGGCTGGTCAGATGCGACCCCCTCATTCTCTCTCCGGCGTGCATACACCCCAAACACTCTCAGTCAGCACTTAATTAGTTGCCTTTCCCTGCTACGCTCGGCACTTGCGCCGGAAAACATTCAATAATTAAAAACAAAAACACTTTGGTGGCGGTTTCCTTGTGCACCAAACAAATATTCAGCTCTGCGGCAATTTTTCTGTCCTTGACGAGCGAGAAAGAGCCTCGCCAAGCGGAACCCGCCCTGTCGCGTCGCATATCCCGAGCATCCACACACGGATGGGAGTGAGCGCAAGTGGAGAGAAAAAAAAAAGGTCTGGGAGCAGCACAAACACACACACACACAGGGGGATGAATGTGCTTCTCGTCTATCCTCGACAAATCATGTAAAAGACTCCATCGCCAATCACAAAGAGAGACACCACACGGCTTAAAGCAGAGACCACCCGACAAGGCAAAAAAGAAAAGAGAAAAAAGAAAAAAAGATAAATACTATGAAAATCAGCAATACCGTTTATTGGTTTGTAATTAAGGCAAGAACATATAATTTTTCTGTGTAGTTAATTACTTTCTTGATTTTGGAATTTGTCATTTTCTATAGTTTTCTTTTGTTTTTGGTTGAGAAATGATTTTAAATGTAAAAATTCATTGGCTCCAGATGAATTTTTTGAGTGGTATAAAAAAATTGAATTTTTTCCTTCTTTAGGATTTCTAAGGTCGTCCGGCAGGCATTTGCTGTTGTAGTTGCTGTGCAATAATGTGCGCATATTATCTTTATTCCCGAGAAGTGGCGTGATAAATTGTTTTTAATTTGGCATGCATATGTTAAAGATATCCAGAAATTGTATTAATCTGGTTATAATCCCCTTTCCAACACGTGCTTAAGGATGTTTCGGTGTAGAGTTACAAATGAATGTAATCAAATAATAATAATAATAATAATAATAATAATAATAATAATAATAATAATAATAATAATAATAATAATAATAATAATAATAATAATAATAATAATAATAATAATAATAATAATAATAATAATAATAATAATAATAATAATAATAATAATAATAATAATAATAATAATAATAATAATAATAATAATAATAATAATAATAATAATAATAATAATAATAATAATAATAATAATAATAATAATAATAATAATATAATCTTCCGGGCAGCTGGCCGGATCCTGAAGATCTATGGAAACCAAACAAGTTAGGAAAAAAGGTTCTTTAGTTAATTGCTTCAATGTTTTATTTTCATTCAATATATAGAATTCTGTGGACCATTAGCATGGTCCTTTGTCCTCAGTTAGGATTGAAATATTATTACTTACGAAGTGGCAGACTTTGGGGTCCTCCAACCACAAGACCCCGCCGCGTGGTGGGAATCAAGGGGGTGGGTGGGATGGCAAAATAAAATTAAAACACTCTGGCCTCTATCGGCTCCCTGCCCCTACAGAGTCGCGTTCTTCCCAAAAGATTCATACGGTAGAAAGTATCATAAAGAAGAGCATTAGTTTTATCAGGATATACATATACATTAATGAAGGCAGCCAGCTCTCCCGCGATCATTCTTTTCAAAAGCTCCTAATAGTAATAATAATAATTGCCAAAAAATAGTAATAATAGTAAAAAAGAAAATAATAATAATAATTGCAAAAAAAGAATAATAACAAGACTTCACCAAAGTACAATTTCCTTCATTTGTATAATGGATTAAATTGTCAATATCAAGGATCGCCAGTTCCCCCTTAAATAAATAATTGAAATTCAAACCAGATATTTCTTTCCCATCCTGGTTAATAAGAATATATATCATTAAAAGATTTTTTTAATTAATGAATAATTAAATCAATAATTCCAGCCAATAGTAATCCCACAAGATGCTTATTTCCTCTGTTTTAGGGGTCAGCTGAAACAAATAAGATAAATAAAATTTAAAAAAGAATAATCTTCTTGGCCGCTGGCTGGATCCTGAAATTATTTACAAAAACCAAACAAGATAGAGAAAAAGGGAAGTATCGAAGAGGCAGTTAATTGCCTCAGTGTTTCCCTCCGATAATATCCAAATACATATATATTATATTATATACTGTTGACCGCTCACGTGGTCCTTGCACTCAGTGAGTGTATGAAATATTATTTCTTACGAAGTGGCAGACTTTGGGCTCCACCAACCACAAGACCGCGCCGCGTGGTGGGAATCAAAAGGGGGTGGGTGGGATGGCAAAATAAAAACAAACAATTATCTTGCCTCTATCGGCTCCCTGCCCCTTAAAGTCTTTTTTTTGCCAAAAATTCATACGGTAGAAAGTATGATAAAGAATGCATTCGCTTTATCAGGATACATATACATTAATTAAGTTAGCCAGCTCTCCCGCGATCATTCTTTTCACAAGCTCCTAATAATAATAATAATATTAACAATAATTGATAGTATACAGGCAACAGAAGTCTGAAATGTAAAAGAGCACGTGGACCCAGCGGTAATGTAATTCCATCTATGACCAAAAAATAGCCTTGCCATGGTTCCATAAAACATTAAAGTAATTAACTCTCGTCTTACAGTCATTATACGCACAGATTATCAACATTTTTATAGTCTGCAATTTCAGAAGGTGAGAGGTTATACCAATAAATTTAAAGAATAAAGGCAAACTAATGATACCGCACCGTAGCGCAGCGTTGGATAGGTTAAAATCAGCTGAATGAAAAGCATCGTAATACCTTGAATCTGTCAGCATAAAGTAACCACAATTTAAGTCAGATTTTCTTGTATGTCTTTTGAGAACATCTTCCCTCTGTGAGGAAGAAATTCTTCTTCAAGCTCTTCCTCATCCCTTTTTTTTTGTTGTTATAAACCACTTGTATTCCTTCTCTGTAGTGTCGCTAGAAAATAAAAATAAAGTACAAAAAAAACACCAGTATATATGTATATATGAGGTTATAGGTAAAAAAAAAAAAATAAAACAAAAAAAGTGCAGGAATCACGTTTCTCAACGAAATATGTAGAAATTTCAATTGGTGATCAACCACAGTATTTAGTCACCGCTCAAAAACCACTCCAATAAAGAGGCAGCAGCCTTGGGTAATGACTTGCCCCAACGTAATGGTAAATTCATCACCAAGCATGAAATAACAAAGGGCCCTTTAACCACAAGAACCACACCCTCACCACAATGTAAAATCTCCGAAAAACCATCAGAGAAGCAAAATTCTATAAACAAGCCATCCTGACGAAAAGAGGTCAAAAAACACGGGCGGGGACGATCAAGGCACTTTGTCATTCGATAAAAACAAATGCAATCCCTTTCACTCATTTTTAATGCTTCATTTGACCATGGAAATCGCATTAATAGTTCAGCTTTACGCAGAGTTGTGGCCTTTTCAAGACTAATACCAACTTCTATGTAAAAACTTGGAAGCTCATCCTCACAAGCAATAAGAAGGTTAGAACCATCAGAGAAATGACATCCAAAATACTCAAATTGTATCTGATAACAAAAAACAACTATAATATCCTTCTGTGAATCCTTCCAAAGAATATTCGGAGCCATCATCCTGCATATTAGAGCCGAAAACTGATTCAGAGCCAAATTCTCACCACAGGCCATACATAAATCTCGTCCAGTTTGTGCGCAATGGAAAAAAGGCGTCTTCGAAAAGTCCTTGGAACACATATCACATGTATATCCCAGTTTGTATTCGGGCTCAAAATCCAGCGGAAGAATCTCATAATATCGAAAAAGACATTGTTCCCCTCCCTTCATACCGCTGGTTAAGAAAATCAATAAGAAAAGGAGACAAAGCCGTTTAAAAAGACAAAAATAACAGCAAAAGAACAAAAAACAGTAAACAATAACCCAAAACGCAAAAAATTCACTAATAAAACCGCCCCTGTAAACACAGTTCAAAAATTGGCATACAGAAGAAAAAACAGCTTTTATCCTGGAAAGGACACCTGGTTATGTACTAAAAAAAATAAACTAAATCTGTTACAACCCCCAAAATCATAAAGAATATCCACCTGATTCGCTGATCAGATCCTAAACTCAGTAAAATGGGACGAAAAAGAAGAAATCAATGGAGAGGCAGCGGCTTCACCACACCCTCGATGTTTATTCCATATAAATATTATATTCGGACAGCCACTAATCGTGACACGGTGCACTCTATTCGGACAGGAGATATGTGTCACTTGCGACGTGGCAGCATTAAAAGTCCTCCAGCCACAAGACCCCGCCGCGAATTGGGAATAAAAACAGGACGGGTGGGACGGCCAAAAAAAATTAAATAGAATATCTTCCGGGCAGCTGGCCGGATCCTGAAGATCTATGGAAACCAAACAAGTTAGGAAAAAAGGTTCTTTAGTTAATTGCTTCAATGTTTTATTCTCATTCAATGTATAGAATTCTGTGGACCATTAGCATGGTCCTTTGTCCTCAGTTAGGATTGAAATATTATTACTTACGAAGTGGCAGACTTTGGGGTCCTCCAACCACAAGACCCCGCCGCGTGGTGGGAATCAAGGGGGTGGGTGGGATGGCAAAATAAAAACAAACAATTATCTTGCCTCTATCGGCTCCCTGCCCCTACAGAGTCGCGTTCTTCCCAAAAGATTCATACGGTGGAAAGTATCATAAAGAATGCATTCATTTATCAGGATATACACATACATTAAGTAAGTTAGCCAGCTCTCCCGCGATCATTCTTTTCACAAGCTCCTAAGGGAGACATTCGTCCGACCGCTGTCAGCTCCTTCGCTTCTTCCGTCGCAATCATCGAAAGATTCATATAAAAAAATAAATCGTCCAGTAATATCTTCTCACGATGTATTAAGTTAGGCGGCCAGCTCTCTCGTTAGCACTATTCTCACACGCTCACAGAAAAATGGCCGTCGTTTTCAAAGGTAAAAATAAAAAAGTAAAATAAAAATTTACAGGACTCGATCCTCCATCGAGGTCACCATTCCAGTGATCTTTATGTCTATCTGACAAACACACGCACACACGCAGAGAGAGAGAGAACCGTTAAAAAACCCATTCAGTATTTTGTTTTTGAACAATCAAAAAAAAAAAAAACCCTAGGAATTGAGACTCTGTGTGAGTGCTGCGGAGAAAAAAAGAATAATTTTCGAGAGGCAATCATAAAACAAAAGCAGTGCCTCGGAAATGTAATTTGTCAAATATGAGAATATTCACACGTCAAATGGCATCACCAATTCACTCCAAAACGCCCCCAATATATCAATAAACAGCAGTTGCGCCAACCGTCTCCCATGAGGAAATGATTGACGGTACCAATAATAAAAATTCCAAAAACGAAAGACAATAAAAAAAAAAAAAAAGAAAATGAATACTTTTATACGAAAAAAAAAATCCCTCTAAGACCGTTTCGTTTCATACGAAATAAAACAACAAAAAGGCCCTTTCACAGGCCACTACCGCGGCAGTCGGCGTAAAAAACACCCCCGATCCGGAAGGAAAGTGGAAAATAGCAAGCCAAACGCGACGGGAGACGCGGGCCCTTACCCCACGAGCGGGTTCGGCCCAGGCTTTGGGAGACACATCCCGCCCCGGCAAGGATGGGGCGTCGCCCGCCCCTTCTTGGCTCCCCGCGGCGCGTGGCGGGGCGAGCGGCGGAAAGGAAGGTCCGCGTGTCGCGGCCCCCGCTGCCGCTCACTCTGTGGCGGGTGGGGGTCCCCTTCGCAATTTTACCCGGCGGGTGGTGGGCGATGTGCGGGCCATCGGGTTTATCGGAAGAAGACGCAAGGAATGGGAGAGAACGGGGCATGCAAGTGTAGGAATCGATGGATATTTGACAACAACGTTATCTTTTTAGTTATATTGAAAAATGAGTAAAAAGACAAAATGACGAATTATTCTATACGCAAGGACCGATCTAAAGGTAATGAAGAGAGAGAGAGAGAGAAGGTTAATCTATACCTATACATAGTGTGATTGCAAATAAATAAAGATAAATAATAAATTAAGTAAATAAAGATCGGTTGATCGATCAATCAACAAGTTGGAAATACAAATAATAGATAAATAAAGAAAAAATCAATAAATAAAAATAAATAAAAAATATAAATTAAAAATATATAAAAGCAAACAAATATGAACGTGAATAAGTTTAACTAAGAAAATAAATATAGATAAATTAATTTAAATAGCCAAATAAGGAAGTAAATGTAAATAAATATTTATAAACGAACATAACTGGATAGTTGTTGATAATGAGTTATAATTATAAATAAAAAAAGTATGATTGTAAATAAATGTGGAAATAAATAAATAAATATTATTGAAAATATAAAATAATTCAATAATTAAATGTAAATAAATAATTTTTAATTATCGAATAAATAAATAAGCAAATCAGGCTATTTGGCTGGGCCGCTGGCCGGATCCTGAACTCATCTATAGTTATTAAGCAAATGGGGCAGAAGGAAGGGGTGAACGGAGAGACAGTAGATTCGCATCATTTTTAGCTTCAAGTATATATATGTATTTTCTGATATCCACTCTCGTGACATGCCGCACTTTCCTAGGATTAGAAATATTATTGGTTAAAAAATGGTGGAATTTAAGATCTTCCAGCTACACGACCCCGCAATGAGGGAATCAAAGGGGGCGGGTGGGAAGGTAAAAATAAAAATAAAAATAAGGACGAATAATCTTGGCGTTATTGGTCTTTTTTTTTTTTTACCACGGCCTGCCAAACGATCATAAGATGGGAGAAAATTCGTACAGAGTTCGTTTATCAGGAGATATGTGTTTATGAAATTAGCTAGCCACTTTTTTGGCGAACATTCTTTCCAGAATTTACTAAAAATATAAATAAATTTAAATAAAAACTGTGGACAATATATATAAATATGAAAATGAACATTGATTGGTGTACAAATAAGTCGTTATGGATATGTAACTATATTTATATTTGTATTCATATTAATTTATGTATATTTTTAAATATGTATATGCTTTTCTCTCTGCTTCTTATTGACAGATTGCTTGCTTTGGCTGATTTATTGGTTTGCTAGTTTGCTGATTATATGTGTAGATCAATAAAAAATATTAATATTTACTTATCAATTCCAACATTTATATACTTGTATTTGTTTATATTTGTATTTATATCCCTCCATATAATTGTTTCACCGTTCTTTTTTATTCTGTGGCATTCTGCTTTTGTTGTATAATGTATCCTTCTCCCGTGAGTTTCCGCTTATTTTTTTAGAGCGCATAGGCATTCCGTCCCGCGGACAAGGTTTCATATGCACTGAAGCACCCCATCGGACAAAAAGTCGCAAGGGTTTGCGAAGCCCATCGCAATTGAATGATGGTTGCTACCTTTTCTGATCTCCTGAGGAGCTGCGACGTGTGATTGCGTTGCCCATGACACCCAACACAATGATAACTTTCAACGAGAAGTTTGCAGGTTCATTGTGCAGTTTTCTTGAGGTGTAGCCCACACCCGTATTTTGGGAGTGAATGCACGGTGTACCTGTGTAGGGGATGCTGAGGGCGGCGTCAGCGAGGCATGGGATAACGTGTACTTCGGAACAAGTGTGTGGCGTTGGCCAGAGGAGGCATTGTGCCAACGGCATCACTGATTGATGGACGGGTGATTTTGAGGCTGGTAGCTTCCTTGCTTTAAGGAATGGAACGGCGCTGGCTGACCAGGTGCCACTCGCTATCTATTCTGTCCTTGATGTGGCTTAAAAGACGATACGGACGCGTGCGGCGGGGGAAAAGGAAGTAGGACATTGTGTGAACATGCATTTGAACGTGTCAGAGCGTCACAATATCCCTCAACAAGTGTGGAGCCCCCGACTTGATGATTCGATTGTCCTGATAAAACTTCCTGAGGTGGAGGTGAGTGCGCTGACTTCCGTTTCTCCGAATTTTCCTCCATCTGACAGGCTGCGCGGCTGACGTGGAGGGACATCATGCGCACCTGTTTCCGGCGGGTGCGATGCCGTTTCCCACATTTGAGGGCGATTTCCCCGATGATGCACTCTGTCATCCTCACTTGTTTTATTTGACGACACGACGCAACGCGGGGTTGGTGCTGAGCCATTAAGGCCTTCCATCTCGGTTGGAACCAAAGCGGAGAGTCCATGAAGAGGCATGCTGCTTGCGACTGGTTGATGCTTGGCCTGTGAGGAGTCTGTTTTTTGCCGTGGAGCGTCTCTTTCGCCTGTTTGCAGAGCCCTCTACACATTGCACAGTTCTTGTGCTCCTGAGTAATGCCGATAGGGGTGGAACGCATGATGGTGTTTCATTGCTGGAAGGCTCTGTGAGGAGGAAAAATATTATTTATTCTTTCTTCTTCCTGGACGAGACGAATCCATTCTTTGATTGAAGTACGAGTGCCTTGTTGCAGTTCTTTTTGGCCGCTGGGGGCTTTGATGTTTATTCCAATCAATGGCTCTCACTGGCGGCTCCAAGGCCTAATGTCGACTGGTGTCTTCTTTCTTGGGCCCACGTTGCTTGGCCTAACAATTATTTGTGCAACTGGACAACAAGTTCTCTGTGGACGTGGATCATGTTTCGCGGAATATTGCCACAACAGCTGCTGAGCGGGCTGGTGTTTGTTGCGTCCTGCATGACTCTGACGATGTTCTTGCAGATTTCACTCTGTTGCGTGTAAGTGATGTTACATCTGTGCCTCTTCGTGTGGCAGAGGCCTGAACCAACGGGGGGTAGAGTGTTGTGATGAATTCGAGCACCGACAACCCTCGTGTTGCTCATCGTTGTGCCCGTTTTCACTGCGTTCCTCGACGTGGGAACATTTTATTTTGTGCGGTATGGAGAGCACTCATCCGCTGGCATATCGCCGTGTGGTGGTCTCCGGCTCAAAGGACCCTGTGGAATACTTTGTGAGGGCGAAGGGTGATGGCACGACTGTCATGCCCACACAGACGGAGACGAGAACAGGCTGGTTGATGTGCCCTGCAACACTGCGCTCCCAATTGCGTCATTGGATGCGTGCAGAGCAGGTGGCTCTCCGGTGTTTGTTGGCTTTACGGCCAACCTGCTGGTCTCTTCTGAAGGGCATTCAAGAGCATTCGTTCTCTGAGGGTGTTCCTTCTGGGTGGTCCGCACACTGCAGTGCCCGCTCCATTTGGCTTTTTCTTCGGTGAGAGGATGGTCTGTTGCACTTCTTGGGCCCCTGTGGAGGGGGAGGGTCATGGGGCAACATGCCCTCTGTTTCGGTGTTGGTGCACCACGTACTTGTGGCCGCGTTACGCAGGAGGCATAATACTCTGTTGCAGGATGAAAGCAACGTGCTCTTGTCCCTTGCCAGCAATGCACGGTCTTCTTGTTATGTTGTTCGGGTGTTTCTGCAGGATAACGAGTTTGCAAATGGTTACGAGGGATGTGTGGCTGCAGGGGTTGAGTGCCGTTTTTGTTTTTTTTTCTGACGGGCGGTGTTTAGCAATTACAGATGCTTGCAGATGTCATCGCCGGTGTGAGGGCAGGTGTTTCAGCCACCCGAAGCGTGGCTGTTGGGAAGACGTGTTTCACTCTTGCGGTGGGGGCAGGCACCAAAGGGGCGAATGTGCGGGCTCACCACCCTACTTTCTGTACTGTTTTTCCGCGACGACTGGATCTGATCGCCAGCCACATTGAGCCGTCGCCATGTGGCCGCAAAGTTGTCTCGAAGCGGTCGAGAGGCCGCAGGGCACGGCATTTGTATTCATCCGTGGAAGTGTCACGGGGGAGAAGTGCGGGCCTTTTCGGCATCTGACGTTTCGCTGCCTTTTGACGCCATATTCGGTGAGTCCGTGGGTACTGTCTGGTGCTCCTGCCTTTTACTGGATGATTGGAGCTGCTGAGATGTGGAGGGTATTTGCTGCGCCTTCTTTTTTGGTATATTTGTCGCACGCCGTGTTCGAGATGGTTTTCGATTGCCGCATTGCATGGGGTGCTGCAAGGCGATGCATTATGCCACGCGATTGTGTTGTGGGTGCCGTGCGGTGGAAATATTTGACGTCGTTGAAGTGCCCTTGGAGGGTGGGGTGGCGATCCTCCGGCGCGGGTGATCACTGACGGGTTCACACGCTCCTTTGAATTTGCTGTCCCTTCTTTGTACTTTCATGAACTGGCCGCGGATATTTCAGAATATATTCAGGTTGCTGCGGTGCTCCATACATTCAATGTGTTGTCCTCCGCGCCGTCAACCTCGGCAGCTGAACGACCGCTCTCTTTGAAGGGTTTGGGAGGAGGATCCGTCCAACTTATTCCGCGGCTGGAGTCACTTCCTTCATTTCTGTCGGCTAGACACGCCCACACCGTCACTTTGCGTTTCCTTCCCTCAATGGGAGGAATGGGTGATGACGAAATTCGAGAGGCGGTGGCTCTTTTTGTTTCATTGTTGGGGAATCGGTCAGCGGCAGTTGATGCATTAGCCCTTCCTGAGGGTCGGCGGCACAAACTCTGTGGCTGAGACGATTTGGATGGGAGTTCACAGGGGCAAAATCCGCGCTTTACTTCCGTGCTTATGCCGATGGAATGCAATTATTTGCCCCTTCCTGTGATGCCTCGTGTGTGCCACGACACTTCATTGAGGAGAGCATGAGGTGCTATTGTGCGTGCTATTTCGTTAGACGCCGCAGCTCTTTTCAGGGGTGTGATTCGACTGTGTGGTGGGTCGGTTGAGGGGGAGGACGTGGATGGGCCTCGCCTACCCGACTGCTGGGCCTCATTTTTTTGAACGTCTTGACCAAATTGCT
Source organism: Trypanosoma cruzi (assembly GCF_000209065.1). NCBI lineage: Eukaryota > Euglenozoa > Kinetoplastea > Trypanosomatida > Trypanosomatidae > Trypanosoma > Trypanosoma cruzi. Next base: position 13,775 of record NW_920348.1, read on the forward strand.
GCTCTCCTTTTGCTTGCCTTACCGGGCCTGGCGACCCCTTGAGGAGCGGTGCGGCAGCGTGGGCTGTCAGGCTGCTGAGGAGGCCGTGGCTGCGCGGGATGTCCTGCGGAATTTTTTTGCGTTTCGGGACTACTGTAGAGAAGAGGACATTTCATGCCTCCTTCACGTCCACGAGAGCAAATTTAGGGATCGCGGTTGTGGGATCTCACCTCACGAGTGTCTGCGCTCGTTGATCGCGTCGACGGTGCGCTCTGTGTGTCTTCGACCACTGCCGAAGCGTCCCGCTGTTTTTCTTCCGGTGAACGGGAAAATCCACCAACACACAGAGCAGGTTGCGGGGGATGTTGCAGCGAGGAACGCTTTAAAGGTTCTACAGTGAGGGAGCGGTGCTTGCAAGGATCCCGCAGCACTTGGGATTCTGCTTGCCTTTAATTTCTGCTGTCTGTCTGTTGGTTGGTGCCGTTTGCCGGAGGGTGTATTGGCCCGTGCGCAACCGTCAATGTCTCTGCTTCTGTGTGTGGCCTCACAGTGCTTGAGCCGTTGTGGACGGTGAGAGTAATTACTGTGGCGGCTACGACAACGCTGATGTGTTACACTGCAGATGGTGGCGCCACCCACTTCTCTTCCACGTTCTTTTTTGGTGCGTTTTAGATTTTAATTTGATTTCCTGCGCGCAAACACACTCAGGCTAGGAAGGAAGCTACGACCAAGCGCGAATCGCTACTGTGAAATTTGAGGGCACTGAAAGAACCAACAACAACACACATTGCCCCCCCCACACACATATTTATATGCTCTCACGTGTTGCTGCTGTGAAGGCACCCCGCACACACAACCATCGCGGCGTGACCGGATCCCGCGGAAGGAGGAGGGAAGGAAGAGAGAGTGAGCCGCAGAGGCCCCACATGTCCCGGCGTGTGTTTGCTTCCGCGGTGCTGCTTCTTCTCCTCGTTGTGATGATGTGCTGCGGTGGAGCTGCACAGGCCCAAAGCTTTGGAACGGGAATGGGCGATTCCTATGGAGGACAAGGTTCGAGGCAGTTGCAAAGGGGGCATCAGGCCGCAAACCCACCGGTCCCTGGCCACATTTTCCGCAATCCCCATCTTGTGAATGTGGACGGGATGCTGCTGGCCATTGCTGGAGCTCAGTTCAATAGAACTGTGGGGAGCGGGAGTGCGTCCATGCAGTTGGCGGCGCAGCTCAGCATGAATCGTGGGGTGAATTGGAGTTCGTACGCGGGACCAGAAGATCTTGACGCTTTTGCTGCACGCCTTCACCAGATGTTGTTTACCACGCCTTTCAGACTCTTCGGACCGCTTTTTGCTTTTGTGGAGGGCTACGACTTACGGACTGGGGCCATAATTCGGTTTCCCGATGAGCGGGGAAGTGGGTTGGAGTCTGTTATCCATTTTCTGGAGACGGGGCCTGGACGAAGCGGAGGTTTGTCGATGAATTCCGACTCTATGAGCATTAGCCTTCCTTATCCCTATAAATCCGACGACTTGATTGGCTTCCTCAACGATGCCAGCACTCCCATCACGAGAATGACGGATAACACGCTCGTGTTTCCCGTGCAGTTTCTGACATTTGGAGGGAACACTGCGTCCACAATCATGTACATGAATTTCACTCAACAGCGCTGGACCTTTGCGAACAGCGCGACACATGCGGGCTGCACCAGCCCCAGTATCCTTGAGTGGGATGCTGGTAAAATCATCATGATCACCTCATGTGAGTACGGCCGCCGAAGGGTGTACGAGTCGACTGACAAGGGGAACACGTGGAAGGAGGCTCTGGGGACGCTCTCGCGCGTGTGGAGCAACTCATTGGCCGGTTCTGGGCTCCACATTCAGAGTGGATTCATCACTGCAACCATTGATGGAAAGAAGGTGATCCTCCTCACCCAGCTGGAATATTTCGGGGACAACCGAAAGAGCGAGATTCACCTGTGGCTAACGGACACGAACCGCATTTACCACGTTGGCCAGTTACCCACTGGGTATGGCGCGACCTCCAGCTCCCTGTTGTACGCGGATGATAGGCTGTATTGTTTGTACGAGACCAGTGGTGGAAGCGACTCAGCCTTCTTCCTGGATCTGACGTCTGAGCTGCAGGGGATAAGGCGTGCGCTGTCTACCTGGGCCGCAAATGACATTGCCTTGAGACAATGCAGCTCAATTGCCGCGAACGCCGCGCTGTCAAGATGGGACTGTTCTGTTCCTATCCCCACGGCTGGGCTTGTGGGCCATTTGGCCGATAGGCTCCGTGGGGACAAGTGGGAGGACGAGTACCTTGGGGTGAATGCTGTTGTGAGGGGTGCGACGAAAAAGGTTCCCAGTGGGTTGACGTTCGAAGGGCATGACGCAGGGGCCCAGTGGCCTGTGGACAAGCAGTGGCCGACCAGACCACTCCACTTTGCAAACTATGGGTTTACTCTTGCGGCAACGGTGTCGATCCACGAGGTGCCGACGGGCATCACTCCCCTGATGGGCCTGGAGAAAATGGGGAAGACAACACTCCTGGGACTGTCGTACGATAATAATATGAGGTGGAGCGTGGTGCACGGGTCGTACCTAAGGTATTTAACCAAATGGGAGCTGGACAAGACGTATCACGTGGTGCTCAAAATGCATGACGGTGTGGGCTCCGTGTACGTTGACGGGACTCTCCTTTGGAATTTGAGGCTGAGAAATTCGTTCAATGAAGGGCTGGACACGGTCTCACACTTTTACTTTGGCGCGTACGATGAGCAGCTGAGCAGCGGAAAAATCCATGCGACGGTGGCGAACGTCTTTCTGTACAACCGCCCGTTGAATGACACTGAGATTGGTGCCCTCAACGCGAGTAAAGTCACCATTCCACCTCCGGAAAGGAAGCCGGTGCCGGCGGCGGCAGCTACTTCTCCGTCCGTTGGACCTGCCAACGAGAGGATGACCACAAATACACAGCCAACTGCGCCAGCACCCACTCCTGCCGGACCACAGCCGACGACACGAGTAACCTCGAACGGGAGCAGTGGTGCAAGCGGTGGCGCTCCATCCACGCCAGCGGTGTCGGAATCAGAAGAGCCGAAACCAGCGGAGTCGGAATCAGAAGAGCCCAAACCGGCGGAGTCGGAATCAGAAGAGCCCAAACCGGTGGAGTCGGAATCAGAAGAGCCGAAACCAGCGGAGCCCAATGCCGCGACATCCTCAGCTAGGGAGGGAACTGCAGACCAGCCGGCATCTGCCACATCTTCAAGCGCCGCCATTACTGATTTTGGTGCTTTCTCATCTGATGATGCACAAACGGTGGGGACGGAAGGTGGAGATATGATGCAGGCAGATCAACCAACCCAATTCTCTGTGGGCAACCCCAACGCAGCAAATGCAGCAGCACATAACGCTGAAGGCAAGGGCAAAAATGGGCTCCATCCACAGGTCAAGAAAGCAGAGGCGGCGACACTCAGCAGCAGCCTTTTAAATTCGTCGCAGTGGGATAACAGCGTTGCTGGCACTATGCGTGGGAGCGGACTGCTGCCGCTGCTTCTTCTGCTGGGACTGTGGGGGTTTGCGGCTGCGTGAGGAGTGTGCGGCCTTGGTGTTGGACACTTGCGCCCTTCCCCACACCGACGCACACACCTCTAGGAATAAATTTTACTGCGCAGAGAATAATTTGTTTTTGTTTCCTTTTAATTTTTTCTATTTTTTTTCTGCTGCTTTAGGGCAACCACCATGGACGTTTTTTTTTTCGGCTTAAAAATTTTTTTTTCTTTTCTGTTCGGAGTATAATTTATTATGTTTTTTTGTTTTTTTTTTAATTATTTTTGTTTGCTTTTTAAATAAAATGGTTTCTGTTTTTTTTTTTTTCTCCCCCTTTTTTGCTTGTTGCCTTGGGGCAACCAATATGAACGTTTTTTTTTTTTCATTTTTAATGGTTTAATGGTTTAATTTGTTTAATTTTTAGTTTTTATTTTTCATCTCCCATCCCTTCTATTTTTTACTTTTGGGGGCAATCACTATGGACGTTTTTTTTCTTTTCTACTCTTTAATTGTTTCTTCTGCACTCTTCCTGTGAGGGTGCCGTGTGTTTCCCGCCCAACCGCTCCACTCGCACACCACCGACACGCTCATGACGACGGCCCTGTGCGCCTCGCCTGCTGCACGCATGAGGAGGGGCCGCGACGAACGGCGCGCTGAGGGAGCCGTGACGTGTGGGCGTGCGACGAGGGCCTGTGGGGCGGAGCACACATTTCTTCCCTCTTGTTTTGTTTTTGCGGCCAGGGCGGGCAGACACCCGCAGCGCCACACACACAGCCACACCCTGCCGCCGTGTTTTTAAGATTTTTTGCTTTTGCTGCGCTCACTCTCCCGATGGAGTGACGCGACTCCCGTCATGTCTGCGTGCTTCTCTCAGTCCCCACACACACGAGTGACTGTGGTCTGCGGGCCGCACTCACGCGCCGATGGGAGGGCTGAGGGGAGCAGCAACACGCAGATGACCCCATGAAATATAAACGATGTGCGGACACATGGAGGGTCGGACGGTTGAAGGACATTTAAATATCTTTTAATTTTATTTTCGGACAAAATATGCGGACAATTTCTGGAGCAACATGGTAGTTGGGTGCTTTTTGTGTGGTTCTTTTTTTCCCTTTTTTTCTTTTTTCATTTTTGTGTGTAACCGTAATAGAGGACGACATTTCTTCTTTTTCTTTTTTTTTTTTCATTTTTTTTTCTTTTTTTCAAAGTGTGAGGTGTGGAAGGTGAAGATGAATCTTTTTTTAATTTTAATAAATTTTTAATGAATTGCCGCTGCTTTGTCTGCAGTGCAATATCATGAGCTTGAGCAGTCTTTTTCTCTTTATTTCTGCCATGCACTTCTGCTGTACATTTTAGTTTGTGCGTCCCCTCACATGCTCTGCTCCTGTTTTTACTTTTTTGCCTCGTGTGTCTGCAGGCACACACAACCACATGCACGCACAGGATGCACATTGCAGTGGATTTTGATGCTTCTTTTGTAGCGTGTGCTGGCGGTTGCGGGTGGCTGCTGCTTCCTTTAGTGGGCATGAAGGGAAGGAGGAGAGAGGGAGCTCGCACGGCGAGTCACTCTTCCTGCGGGTGTGATGCGCGCGATGGGCTGCGACGGCTGTGGAGGGCTGCATCCCTTCGGTGTGCGCTTCTCCGCCGTTGTGCCGTGCTTTTGCGCATGTCATTTGTTATGCGCGTGCTGGGCATGTTTTCCCGGAGCGTTGGGCGGCCACCACCATTCTTTTGCGGTTTGTGTGAGTGGGCACGTGCGGATGAGGGTCAGGGCGTATGGAATGAAGGAATGGCGTGAGGAAAGGGGAATTTGATTTGGATGGTATTTGGACCGGATTCATTTGGCTGCGGTGGGCACATGCACGACGGGTGTGTTTCCGCATAATGCGGGAGGATGCGACAGGGTTTTCCGAAGTGGCCCGTCAATGCAATTCGGGTTTCGTGGCACTGAGGCACAGTGATCTTCCTGCAATGGCTGGTGAGGGCCCCTAGTGGACCGGTGTATTTATGCTGCTGCTGCTGCTGCTCGAGGAGGCGTAGAGGTGCGATTTGAGGTGAGCGGCGGAAGGGCCGCACATCCCGCAGTGATGGTCGTCGTTGGCCTACCGGGTGCCTCTGAAGGTTTTGTTGGATGCAACGTCCTTATGCCCGTCTCCGGATGGCGGCATCCCTGATGCAGCCAACGAACGGGGCTGGGAGCGACGGTGAGACGCAAGCACGTGTGGATGTTTGGAGCGGCCGGCGCACCGCACGCTGAGAGCATGGCACGGCGAGGGCCTGGCCTAGAAAAGGGACACCGCGTGGGACGTCAATCTTCACTGCAGCGACCGCCACCGAGTTCGGATTTGCTCGCACCTTCTGCGGTCCCTCTTCCTCCCCTCACTTCTGTGCCGAGGACTGTGCCGCGGGATCCAGCAGCGCGATGTTTGGCCGCAGGAACATGGCCCGAACAAATGATTTGTGGGAGGGGATGTGCACTGCGACGAGAAGGAGAAAATGTTGAGAGACGACCACCACGACAAGACCGGAGCGAAGTTGTGTTTTTTCCACTTGCGCGAGGGCGGCCTGCCACCTGGTGGGTTAGGAGGATTATTTTTTTTTGCGTCGTTGCGCTCTCTTTTTATTCAGCTGCGTTTTCATGCGGACCTGCGAAGGGAGATTTGCAAGAAATTCCTGCGAGGCGTCCGTGCCGTTGTCGTAAAAGCGGATTCCCCCTTGAAAAACGCTACTTTATAAATTTGTTTTGGGCGGGGAGTTCCTGTCGATTCACTGCGACTTTGTTTTGCGGATTTGATGCGTGTGTTTCCGGGCGGTTCGGTCTGTGCTCCCGGCCCACTCGGATGTGGTGTGCGCGTCGACGTGAAGGTGCCTGCCAGCCGTTTTATTGCCTTCCCCGCTGTGGCTGCCGCCGTTGCCTTCCTCCCTTCCTGAGGTCCTGCGGCTTCTTGACACGATGTTTTGGAGAAGGCGTTGCCGCTCTTATCGTCCATGATATTTTGATTCTGGTTTTGCGGTCAGGAGAAATTGAACGAGAGGGTTTGCTGCCCTCTTGTCTTGTTTGCCCTCTCTGCCTGACGGCCAGTTCTACACAAACGTGCTCCTCGGCACCTCAGTTGGTGCTGGCGGGTTTGCTCACAGTTGTCGCTGGCAATCGCATGCGCCAACTCTTCTCTGCTCCCTTTCAGTGTCGCATTTTTTTATTGATTGACGGACGCCATTCCGTCCGGCGTGTCACTTTGATTGGATTGTGTGGGACTGCTCGCCAGCGCCATCGGAGAAAGCAGGCCGACTTTTTCACGTATTTAAATTCCGTCTTGCGCGCGGGTGTTTTTCACATGTTCTGTTGGGCACTCAAACAGCGAGGTGTCCGGAACTATGCGTGCGTGGAATCCTTCCTGCCATGTGAACTGCGGGCAACACCGCGGGGCTGTCACCTTTACTCCGCAGAGTTGTTGTGTCTCTTCGCGGGGTTGGCAGGGAAATTCCTTGCAGCCTGCTACTGCTGGTGTGTCCCCAAATGT
>NW_920369.1:0-21267 GCF_000209065.1 Trypanosoma cruzi
GAATGGCGGTGAAAAAGTATTTACTGGAATTGCCTCGGAGCTCCTGACATTGAGTGATGAAGAATCAAAAGAATTGGGTACAAATGCAGTAAAGACACAAGTGCTGGAGGAATGTCCATTTGATGAGAAAAGCGCCTGCCATATAGCGGGTCAGGATGATTCCAAAACCCAGACGAGAGTACTTTTGAGCCGACCAACAACAGTTGTGAAGGGAAGTGATATTTACATGCTTGCTGGAAATTACAGTTGGAAACTTGCCGCTGGTGTTCAGGGAGCTGATGGAGGTTACTGGGGACTCGTGCTGGTGAAAGGGAACGTCAGTAATGAAAACAGTCAAAAAAGAATCTTTTGGAATGATACTTACGCTATCCCGTGGAATTATAACAAACAAAATGAATCCTTGACGCGTCTAATTGGCGGCGGTGGATCGGGTGTTCGGATGGAGGACGGTACGCTTGTGTTCCCAGTGGAAGGCACGAGGAAAAAGACGACGAACCAGGTTGGCACTGAAGAGGATGAAAAGACCGTATCGCTGATCATCCACTCCTTGAAGGATACTAATAGTTGGACGCTGTCGAAGGGGATGTCTGACGGTGGCTGCAGTGATCCCTCCGTCGTGGAGTGGGGACAGAAGGACAAAAAACTCATGATGATGACTGCGTGTGACGATGGCCGCCGCAGGGTGTACGAGTCCGGTGACATGGGGGAGTCGTGGACGGAGGCGCTCGGGACACTCTCGCGCGTGTGGGGCAACAAAAAGAGTGAAGGTGGCGTTAGAAGCGGGTTCATCACAGCGACGATTGACGGTGTTGAAGATAATAACAGGAATGTGATGCTCGTCACCCTGCCGGTTTATCCCAAGGAGGAAGGCAATTCAAAGGGCGTACTCCATCTTTGGCTGACGGACAATACGCACATTGTTGATATTGGGCCGGTATCTAATGATGATGATGACGCTGCTGCCAGCTCCCTGTTGTACAAAAGTGGGAAAAGTGAAGATAAGAAGGAGGAGTTGATCGCACTGTACGAGAAGAAGAAGGGCGATGGAAAAAAACCATCACCCGGTATGGTCTCTGTGCTTCTGACTGAGCAGCTACAGCGTGTGAAGGATGTGCTGGCGACGTGGAAGGAAGTGGACGGACGTGTCTCCAAGCTTTGCTCCTCAAGTGCTGAGGAGAGTGCCCCACCTAACACTGCCTGCAGCGCTGCCATGCCGACGGATGGGCTGGTTGGCTTTTTGTCGGACAACATCTTTGGAAATACATGGAAGGACGAGTACCTCGAGGTGAACGCCACAGTAAATAAGAAAGATGGGGAAACAGGGGAGACAGGGGCAAAAAAGACTTCCGATGGTGTGAAGTTCCATGGTGCGTGGGCGGAGTGGCCTGTTGGCGAGCAGGGGGAGAATCAGCCGTACCACTTTGCGAACTACAACTTCACTCTTGTGGCGACGGTGTCCATCGACGGCGTGCCGCAGGAGGGTTCTCCCATTTCTTTGTTGGGTGCGAAGTGGATTGACGATAATAATCCAGTACTTCTGGGACTGTCGTACAACAAAGAAAAGAAGTGGCAGGTGCTGTGCGGTGGCGGAACTCCTAAGGAGCCCAGCAGCACATCGGAGGCAACAACACACCACGTGGTAATTTTGTTACGGAACGGCACCCAAGGCTCCGCGTACGTCGATGGTCGGCGTGTATTGGGAGATGCAGAATGTGATTTGAAAAATACGGAAGATAAAAAGATCTCCCACTTCTACATTGGAGGGGATGGAAACAGTGCGGGCGGCGTCTCAGAGGTCCAAGACGTGTCTGTGACTGTGACGAACGTGTTGCTGTACAACCGCCCGTTGGATGACAGTGAGATTAATGCGCTTAACACAAAACTTTCTATTCCAAAAGCAGAAGGTACAGAAACAGTGAAAGGTACTCCACCAGAGGCAATTAAACAAGCTACGCCGGAAGCCGAAACTCCGTCTAGTCTTGTCGGGCAGCAGCGGACTGAACAGGATTCGTTGAAGAAAAGTGACGATGCGGGGAGTGGCGGTTTATCCACGTCAGCGGTGTCCAGTGTCACGAATTCCCCAGCAGCCAAAGAGTCCGAAGACCCGTCAGCGTCGGGAACATCTCCCGAAGGACATTCGAATGTGGATGTTGATTCTTCGTCCGAGGGAGTTCAAACGGTGGATGCCGAAGCTGGAGACACGGTGCAAGGAGATGGAACACAACAACCGTCAGTGGGCACTTCCGCCGCAGCAGATACAAATGCCCCTACCGCTGAAACCATGGCGCACGATGGAACCGCAGTGACACCTGAGGTGGGAGGGCACTCTGCTGCGAGTGGGGAAAAGGTGGGAGGGACGGATGGTCAGAAAGGGGAAGATCTCCATGCACGGGACGGTGAAGTAAAGGCCGCGGCACTCAGCAGCAGTCTCGGAAATGTGTCGCAGGGGAATAACAGCGATGCCGGCACTGTGCGTGGGAGCGGACTGCTGCCGCTGCTCCTTCTGTTGGGACTGTGGGGTTTGCGGCTCTGTGAGGAGTGACTGGCTGCCGCGTGGGTCACTTGCGACCTCCCTCTGCACCGACACACACACACGGTAATTAATTTATCTTCTTTAATAACTTTTATTTGCTTTTCCCTGTTTGCTTTTTTGTGCGTTTTTATATCCCCATTTCTTCTTTTTGCTTTCGGGGCAATCACGATGGACGTTTTTTTTCTACTCTTCCCTCTTTAATTGTTTGTTGCTGCACTCTTCCTGTGAGGGGTGCCGTGTGTTTCCGCCCAACTGCTCCACTCGCACACCACCGACACGCTCATGACGACGGCCCTGTGCGCCTCGCCTGCTGCACGCATGAGGAGGGGCCGCGAAGAACGGCGCGCTGAGGGAGCCGTGACGTGTGGGCGTGCGACGAGGGCCTGTGGGGCGGAGCACACATTTCTTCCCTCTTGTTTTGTTTTCTTTGCGGCCAGGGCGGGCAGACACCCGCAGCGCCACACACACAGCCACTCCCTGCCGCCGTGCTTTTCTTTAAGGATTTTTTTTGCTTTGCGTGTTTATTTCATGCGGTGGCGCACCCTTCGGTGTCGGCCTCGTGAGCATTTCTCTCCCCTCCGATGATTTTTTTTTCTTTTGCTGCGCTCACTCCCCCGACGGAGTGACGCGACTGCCGTCATGTCTGCGTGCTTCTCTCAGTCCCCACACACACGAGTGACTGTGCTCTGCGGGCCGCACTCACGCGCCGATGAGAGGGCTGAGGGGAGCAGCAACACGCAGATGACCCCATGAAATATAAACGATGTGCGGACACATGGAGGGTCGGACGGTCGAAGCACACGCAACCATCTTTTTAATTTTCTTTTGTGGGCAAAACACATACAGACAGTTTGGTGTGGCCACACGGCAGCCAGGCGATTTTTTTCTTATTTTAAATTTGTGTGGAGCAGTAATGGACGATTTCTTTTTCATTTATAATTATTTTGTGTGATGGGGTTTACATAAGACGAAGGGTACGTTTTTTGTTTTCAATAAATCTTGTGTGAATTGCCGCTGCTTGGGCTGCGGTGCAGTCGTGAGTTTGAGCGGTCTTCTTCTTGTTGTTGTTTCCGTTATGCGTCCCCGCTGTACATTTTTTTCGTCCCTCCACATACTCTGCTCCCTCTTTTCTACTTCTTTGCTTTGTGTTTCTGCAGGCACACACAACCACACACACACAAGATGCACATTGCAGTGGATATGAATGCACCTTTTGTGGTGCATGCTGGCAGTTGCGTGTGGCGGCTGTTGTCTTCTTCCGTGGCCATGAGGAGGAGGGGAGAGAGGGAGCGCAGCCCGAGACTATTTTCCTGCGGGTGTGATGCACCGCGTGTGACTGCGCTGAGTTGGGCTGCGTGTCCCATTGATGGCGGGATGGCAGGAAATTCTGTGCTGCGTCATGGATGGATGAGGGCTCGCTTGCTCCGTGTGCGTTGTGTGGTGGCCGCGGGTTTTGGCCATTTCCCTGGGGCTGCGGGAATGAGCTGGGGGAGATGGTGGTGGATGTCTTCTCCTCCTGCATGGTGGGTGGCTGCTGGCGTTGTGTGCCCTCCTTGCGTGGATGCCGTCTCGTGGTGTGTGAACTGTGCGGCTGGGCCTGCTGCCCTCTCCTCATGTTGTCTGCGCTCTCTCGCTGTATCCGCTGTGCTCCGTCCCTCTCCCTCTCGTTCCATTCTTTTCCTTCCGCCTCACCGATCAGCTGACTGACACCAGCGACTCCACTACGGGCGATGATGACTGCGATGGTGGCGGTGCGGCGCCGTGCTGGTCCTTGCGCTCTTGTGCTGCTGCTGCTCGTCCGTGTGCGTGACGGCGACAGGAGACGATAATAATGATAACAGCCGTCCTCCCAGCCCTGAGCTAGGGAAACCGGATCCTACAAAAATATGCCTGGTGCATTACAGCCATATGGTGGGGAGACCGGTGGGCCGCAGACAGAGAGTGGGAGAGACAGCGAGGAGGGTTTGAGAAGTCCAGGACCTTCGTTGCCAAAGGAAGCAGGCACAGCCATCACTGGACAGACACGAGTTCCGCCAGAGTCACTGAGTTCGGCTAGCGATAATCCAGAGCCACCAGGTTTGGCAACTCAGTCTCCACACACACACAAGGTGCGACCGGTATGTCAGATGCACAAAATAAAAAGCGCAGTAAAATACACGAGGTGATGAGAATCATAAGGCACGGATATCAAATCAGAAGATCAAAATGCCAAATAGTACCACCAATAAGACTACAACAACGTTCTGGCTCAGCCGGCCGCCTCAACGTGGTGACAGGGTGCAGTACTCTTTGCTAGGGAGGAAGCCAAGCGCCTGCTGCCCATTCGTTGCACGCGGAGAGGTGGCAGACGCCGCACAAACGGGTCGGAAGGGCACCAGATGGAGCCATTTGTAATGGTTGTCTGCTGAGCGGTATTTTCATCCGCTGCTGAATTCCATCGGCGCTTATCAGCGCTATAAATACCGTTTGCGTGCCGTATGTGACGCGCAACGACAAATGTTACTGCTAAGCGGAGACATTGAGCAGCACCCAGGCCCCATAGCAGTACTCCAGATGAACGTTTCTTGCCTCACGCCGTCAAAACTCGCAACATTAATGGCGCAAGGAGCAGACATAATAGCCATCCAGGAGACTTGGAAGTCGTCGGAGCAGATCGCCAGCATGCACACTGGAGATTATGTGCTCTATGCACAGTCGCGCATCGGCAAGGGAGGCGGTGTGGCGGTGCTGGTGCGGAAAACTCTCCGCTCCAAGCGTATACCTCTCACCATCCCCCAGCATGACACCAGCCATGAAGTGGTGGTGGTCCGGGTTGCTCTGGACCAGAACCGTGATCTTATTGTCGCGAGTGCCTATATGAGACCACCACCGCAAGTAACGCAATCCTTCAGGCGGTTAGTAAACTGCCTTCCAGCCTCGTCGCCGCTCCTGCTGTGCGGGATTTCAACATGCATCACCCGCAGTGGGAGCCCTTCTTGGAGACTTCTCCAAGCGAGGTTGCTGCAGAATTTTTAGAACTGTGCACGGATGCGGGACTCACCTTGGTTAACACTCCTGGTGAGATCACGTATGTCCGTGGCACAGGAGAACGATCCTGTATCGATCTGACATGGTCAAAGCATTTGACTGTGTCGGATTGGTCACCTTCCGTGTCGCCGCTTAGTGATCATTATATGCTGACATTCACGCTGCATCAGGCATTTAAGGATACCATACCTTCGGCACCTAGGATATTCCACAGTTGGGGGAAGTGCAAGTGGGATTTATTCATCAAGGACCTCGACGCACAACTTCCGGCATACGACTATAAAAAGCAGTCCACCGGCATTGAAGCTTTCACGAGAGCGCTTATAACTTCGTATCGACGACATTGCCCCCGCGGCATGCACAAGGACGGTCCCAGGCTTTGGGACGACACTCTCATGGAAGCAGAGCGGATTGCTACCGACAGCAAGGCCCGCTATCTACAGTTACCGACGCCCGACCGTGAGGCAGAAATGCAGCGGACAAGGAGTCAATTCTTCCTCCTACTCCGAGAGCGCTTGCGCAACACGTATCTACGTCGCATCAGCAAGTTAAATCCAGGCGAGCCACTCGCATGGAAATACATTTCCGGACGAAAAAAGGCATCACTTCCATCTCCCACATCAATTTTATTAGGAGATGGTCAACACACTTATAAAACAGCAAGGAGAGCAGCGAATGCTCTCAATCGCATCTTTTTTCCACTTCACCCCTCTCACAAGGCAGTTAGGTTTTCCAAAGGCATCAACAGACAGAACACATCCTTGAACATTAATGCTTCTTCTATTTCTGAGCCACAGGATAAAAATGAAGCTGCCACCACATCTGGTTTAGTTGCTCATCTTCACTGCCCTATTGATGCACCTTCTAATTCTACGGAACTGCTTGCTGCGCTACGTAATACGCCGTATGGCAAGGCCCCGGATCGGATGAAGTCTACAGTGAGGCACTGCGACATATTTCGTCAAAGGGCCTTCGATTCCTTCTTCGTTGCATTAACCACAGCTGGACGACCGGTGCGATCCCGGCTGAGTGGAGACGCGCCACCATCGTTCCACTCTTAAAACCCGGCAAGTCGCCGGAACTGCTTGAGTCATATCGACCCATCAGCCTTACTTCCATTGTGAGTAAGGTTGCTGAGAAAATGGTACTGAAGAGATTGCCTTGGGTGTGGACGCCACACCCCCACCAGTATGCATATCTTAGTGTGCGTACCACGACGATGCAGCCGGCACACCTGATACACGAAGTGGAGCATAATAGAAATCATTATTTCCAAGTGAACCTTCCCAAGAAGAGCGGTGTTGGCAATCAACTCCACTACAGACCCCATCGGACCCTGCTAGTGTTGGTTGATTTCAGCAAGGCCTTTGACTCCATAGACCATCGAGTCCTCAGTCGCTTGCTGGCTAATATTCCGGGGGTGAATTGTAGAAGGTGGCTTAGAAACTTTCTATGTGGTCGCTACGCGAAGACACGAGTTGGTCACAGACACGGCGAGCGGCGTCCCATGCTGCGAGGAGTTCCTCAGGGGTCCGTACTGGGACCGTATTTGTTCTCCCTTTACGCACACCCACTTCTCAGTCTGCTGAACAGCTTTGCGGGTGTCACAGCAGACATGTATGCGGACGACCTCTCTATTATCGTGAAGGGGCAGTCCCGGGAAGACGCCATTCCCACTGCCAACATGGTTCTTCAAAAACTGCATGCGTGGAGTCAGGAAAATGGCCTGGCCATCAACCCGTCAAAGCGTTAAGCTGCTTGGTTCACACTCTCCACGCACACGGAGTCAGATTATGATCGTGAAGGAAAGTGGCCCCTGGTAGTGGCTGGATGTCAAACCCCAGTCATGACCATGGGGGCATCGCGAACTACGAAGCTTCTCGGCATGGATCTCGATCCACGACTGACGCTAAATGTGGCGGCCACCAAGCAATGCGCTGCCACTTCGCAAAGGATATCGCAGCTACGCTGCATAGCGCACAAAGAGGCGGGACCATCTCCACATGACCTACGCACGTTCGCCATTGGATACGGTGCTTCCAAATTACGCTATGGCAGCGACCTCATATGGGCAGTAGCGACGGATTCAGCGAAGAATGAGATGCAGAAGACGTACGCAACTCTGGCACGCACTGTCAGCGGAGTTCCGAGCACTGTCGACCCGGAATCCGCGCTACTGGAGGCTAATATGCCGCCGCTTCACGTCCTTTGCCTGCGCGCGCGGCTCTCCATATTTGAGAACACACTCGCATGTCAGATGGACTGGATGCGGAGACCCCCGCCTGAGCCACCGCCTCGCGCCGGTTTCCGCATCTCGCCATTATCTCGGGACGAGCTATATGCCTTCGTAGACGCATACACAAAGGACTATGGCATCACCGAGAGCTCGCCACGCGAAGAGCGGTTCTTTCGCAGCTCCATTCCTCCCTGGTTTGCGGCCTCCGCTCACCGGGTCACCATCGGTGTGGAACTTCCGATAGACCTCTCAATAACTGACGAAGAAGAGCTGATACGGGAAAGGCGCAGAGTCAGCGAAGAGGCTCTGGCGCTGCACAGCCATCGTTCGTGGATACTCGCGACCGATGGCGGTGTCGACGTTCCCAAGTCAGCAGGGGTTGGAATACTGCTTTCATCCCTCAACTCATCGAAGATAATAGAAAAGGCCAGCATAAACTGCGGTGCACGCCCATGCAGCTACAGGACGGAATCCCGTGCGCTGCTTCTAGCCCTAGAGAAGCTGATGATTCCTCGTATCCGCCACAGGCGTAAAACCCTGCTTGTGGTTACGGACAGTCAGTCTCTTCTAGCGGCTCTAAACAGGGGCCCGCCCAGTCAGACCGACTGGACGGAGGACCAGATCTGGCAGCGTCTCTTAACACTGACGTGTGCCGGCTGGTCCGTGCACCTGCAGTTTTGTTACGGACATTGCGGAGTACATGCTAACGAGCTTGCAGATCAGTATGCGACGCAGACTATGGAAAGTGGACAATACACGGAGCAAGGAATCGCACCTTATGGCATACGGATCTGCTGACATGTTTCACTACCCAGCTCACCAACAAGTGGCGTGGTACCATTCGTCAAGACACTCACCGCTAATTGCTTTGCGGCACAAGGCCATCAGATCTCAGCGGTAAGGACCTGATCACTCAGGAAGTTCTTCACCGTCAGGAACTGGTTCACCTCGCAAGGGCAAGGTGCGGGGAATCTGAGCTCTGGGGCCGACTATACTGGGCCGTGAGAGATTGCACGAACCAATGCCGTTTCTGCAACATCTCACCGGAACAGTCTGCATATATGCGCTCTAACAAAGATCAAACTGCAACTGGGACGGACACTGTTCCCCCGTCGGCGAGGGATGAAGACGTCTCTCCAGTAAGGAGACAAACCGTCACACGCCGTCGGAAGGAGAAATGTCCGCACTGTGATTCTACATTGACGGGATTCTCGGGTCTCGTCAGTCACTGTCGGTCATTTCATCCGGAACATCCTCCACCGCTTCCCGAGCTCAAATGTGATTTCTGTGACATGGTTTTCCCCACACGGAGAAGCACCGCACCGCACAGAAGTTGCTGCGCACACAACCCAGACGCCACACGACATTTAAACAGAAGTGCCAGGCGGCGATCTCTGCTGCCGCAGGATCAGCCAGCTTCCACAAGCACGCCAATTGGCCCGCAGGAAACCTTGCACCATCTGCTTCTAGGATGTTCAGGCACCTTGGCTGTGCGTCAACGACTGGGCATTGAACAGGACCTTCGCCTCGGAAAGTTCTCTCAATGGCAGCTGCTTCACAGCAGGAAACTTTTGTCGTTGCTCGACCACCTCTTCGGCACCCAGATGGCATTGTATAGCTAGACGCGCTGGTAAGAGTAGGAAAAAAATATAATGACCTCATGACGTCCAATACCACCGATGTGTACGGGCGATGGGACTGTATCCATGGTCCTCGAGCACACGCCCCGCCGCTAAGGAGCCCACAAACAGCGGTGCGTGCAGCAGCGCCACACAGACCACATCTTCTTTAAGCAAAAAAATCTAAGCGAGCAGAGGAATCTTTTTTGAAGGTGACATGTCCTTCCCGACGGTGAGCAGTGGCGAATGTATCACCTCGTGTGTGGAAACACCACTGCTGCTTCTGCTTTTGGGACTGTGTGTGGTTGTGGCAGTGTTCTGAGCCACGGAGTGTTGAGTTGCGACTTCTCACAGAGAATATTTACCGCGTTCCCTGCGGGCTTTCTTTTTTTGATGTTCTTTTTAATGTTGTTTACATGGAGCAATGGGAGTACCTTTTTCTTTTGTTTTACTTAATGGTCGGTTGCTGCGCACCGTCATGAGCGAATTGCTTTCCCTCTTGATTGCTTCTGTTGCCTACACGCAGTACAGGCCCCACGGCTGTGCGCTCCACGGACGACACAAAAGGAGGAGTGGAGAGACAGGCCGGATGCCGCATGAAATGTGTGGGATGTTGTGTGGGCTTGTGGAACAGTAATAATTTTTTCCTTGTGCAGGTACTGTACGCATGTACATATAAACACAGTCCTGCATTACTGCATGGCGTATGAAATGATGATTCTGCTGAAGCGTATTTTTTTGAGGAGGAGACTCCTGTTGGGCACTCAACTACTTTTTTTGTTTTGGTATCGGTTTTTTACTTCTGGTGTGCAGGTCAGTGTGCGTTCCTCTGCAGGGCTGCTGCCGTTGTTTACGGTGCGTATTTCTTTGTGATTTTTCTCTGCCTTTTGCTTTCACTCTGCGTTGACGGGGAGTTAGTTTGTGCTGAAGGCTACACGCAAGTGACAGGAGTGATGGCGATGATGATGACTGGCCGTGTGCTGCTGGTGTGTGTCCTCTGCGTGCTGTGGTGCGGTGCCGGAGGTAGCTGTGACGTGGAGGTGCCACCTGCTGTCGAGCCACTTGTTCATCCTGCTAGTGGTTCTGGAGTTAACGGCAATGCCAGCGGTCATACGGTGACCGGTGAGGCGGAAGTGGTTTCCTTACAGCAATCACGGTTGGACAACGTTGGGAATTCCGCAGCCGGGTACCCGCAATTGCAAGCTGCTTTAGAGCCTGAATCACCAACGGAGCAGCCACAATCCGACCCCGAACATATGGTTCCATCAACACATTCACAATCATCGGGCGAAGGACGGCAAGATGGAACACCCGACGGTCAACCAGGGAAACCTGGGATTTCACCCAGTCAAGAGGACAATAAGGATGTATCAATTGAAAATCAACAGAGTAATGATCCGCCATCTCATTCGGGTAACGACGATGTCGTCAGCCGTAATAGTGGGGAGCGCACAGAAGATGATTCGAGGCGTGCTGAAACTCTTGTTGTCGCACCGTCAGAAGAGGGGCAGGAGCCTGAAAATGTCACTCCTTCCTTGGAACAACCCTTGGAAACTTCCACAGCCGCACCGGCCGTTACCACTCAAACAACTTCCATTACGCTGCCCGAAGAAAATGAGAGCAACACCGTCAAAATGAATGATGCAGCACCACATTCAACAGTCACCGCCAACACAAATCATACGGTGACACCTGCCGAAAATGACAGCAGCACCGCGGTCTCCCATGCCACCTCCCCTCTTTTGCTTCTTGTTGTTGTTGTTGCGTGTGCGGCTGCGGTGGTGGTCGCGTGAGAGTGAGGGAGAGAGAGCCGTGCACCGCCCGCACACACACTCGTCCTTCTCTGTGTGTGTGTGTGTCCCCTTGCATGGACTCTCGCCCTCACCTCACCCCACGAAGCACACACATAATGTGCCCACTGTATATGTGCATGCACACCCATGCAGGCCCGTTGGTGCTCTCTTTTGCACGACACGCACCGCTGCCGTCCTGCCTGGCTGCATGGGCGGAGCACCGTAACTGTTTCTGTTTTTTTTTATTGCATTGAGTGGGCGACCTCTCTCTCTCTCCCTGTGTGTGTGTGTTTTGCTTTACGGGAGTAATGAGAGTGTGTGTGCGCTGGTCGTCCCACGCTTCGGCTTTTTTTTTTGTTTTCCTTTTTGATTTTGTGGTTGAGTGCACCCATTCCGCGGCTGCGTGTGTGTGTGTGTGATGATATGAGTAATTTGCGTGTGTGCTATCTGCCTCTCTCTGCCGTTGCTTTCTTCAGACTCTCTTGTGTTCCGTACAGCTGCTCTGCAAGTATAGGCACTGAAAAACACACACGCCATGCATACATACAAGCCATGTTTCACACGTTGTGGGGCGGTGTGAACGCTGAGGACGCACGCACACGATTTTTCTGTGGCCCTTGCGAGGAGGGAGGGTGTGAGCTCGCCGTGCGTCCCCTGGACTTGCTGCGGTTGTGGTGTTGGCGAAGTGCAGCAGTTGACTAACGTGGTGTGGCATTGAGGGTGCCTGGGAAAGGTGAGCATGGATTCTTGCCCAGCAGCTGCACGTGCCGACGTGTTCCTCTCGCTGTGGATTTTACGACGGAGGATTCTCCGGCTATGCGGGGCGATGTGCGATGGATGCGCTGGAAGAGACAACAGTAAAACGACTGGCGGCAGTGCGTGTGGGCGTTGCTCTGTGTGTGCTGACGCGTGGCGGAAGCACACGATACCCGCTGTGGCTTTTACTGCTGGTGGCAGTCGCTGTGTGTTCCCGGTGCACTGTTCTTCCTTCTCGTTCCGTGTGTCTTTGTGCGTGAGTTGTTGTTGTTGGAAGTGACTGCGGCGGGGATGATGATGCCACTCACCGTGGATGGGCGGCGGTGCTCACTGTTTAACCTCATTTTCTTTGCGTCTCTTTCTTTTCCACACACAAAGGAAAGGAAGTAAGGCTAAACGCTAATCGCTACTGTGAAATTCGAAGGCTCTGAAAGGACCAACAACACACACACCGCCCACACACACGTATTTGTATGCTCTCACGTGCTGCTGCAGTGAAGGCACCCCGCACACACAACCGTCGCCGCGTGACCGGATCCAGCGGGAGGAGGAGGGAAGGAGGAGAGAGTGAGCGGCAGAGGCCCAACATGTCGCGGCATCTCTTCTACTCTGCGGTGCTGCTCCTCGTTCTTGTGATGATGTGCTGCAACGCTGGTGGTGCTGCGGAAGCTGCTGGGCAGTCACCTGAACCCCAGTTTGGATGGAAGGACATCAAGGATGAGGTGGGTGTAACTGTGGAGTCGTTGGGTGCTCCCGGCCTTCTAAAAGTGGGGAGTGACGTGTTTGCCGTTGCCGAGGCGCAGTGCAAGAAAGATGAAAACACCTTTACTGGCATTGCATCCCAAATTCTCACGAAAGATAATACTAACACACCAGTGGAAATAATGAATGATGCCAAAAAGGACGCACAGGTTCTGGAGGAAGGCACTACCCCAAACAAAAAAAAAGTAGATGTGAGCCGACCAACAACAGTTGTGAAGGGAAAAGATATTTACATGCTTGTTGGAAAAAACAGCCGGACAGATGCCGCTGATGCTCAGGAGAGGGGTGCAGGTGACTGGGGACTTTTGCTGGTGAAAGGGAAAGTCAACAGTGTTGAAGAAAATAACAAAAAAATTGACTGGAAAGATACCACCGATGTCCCGCAAGCATCTGTTGACGAACTAGATTCCTGGACAGGGTTGACTGGCGGCGGTGGATCGGGTCTTAAGATGGATGACGGTAGGCTCCTGTTTCCAGTGGAAGGCACGAAGAAGGAGAAGAAGGGTGAATCAAATGACGGAAAGACCGTCTCACTGCTCATATACAGTTCAGAGGATACTGCTGAGAGTTGGAAGTTATCGAAGGAGATTCCTGACGGTGGCTGCAGTGATCCCTCCGTCGTGGAGTGGAAGAAGAAGGACAAAAAACTCATGATGATGACTGCGTGTGATGATGGCCGCCGCAGGGTGTACGAGTCCGGTGACAAGGGGGAGTCGTGGACGGAGGCACTCGGGACACTCTCGCGCGTGTGGGGCAGCAACAAAAAAGGAAAAGCGAAGGCCGTTAGGAGCGGGTTCATCACAGCGACGATTGACGGTGTTGAAGATAACAGAAATGTGATGCTCGTTACTCTGCCGGTGTATCCCGAGAAAGCTGTTACAGGAGGCACTTCAAAGGGAAAACTCCATCTTTGGCTGACGGACAATACGCACATTGTTGATATTGGGCCGGTATCCGATGATGACGCTGCCGCCAGCTCCCTGTTGTACAAAAGTGCTGGAAGTGGTGATAATGAGAAGGATGAGTTGATTGCACTGTACGAGAAGGACGGGGAAAAACCATCACACAGTCTTTGGTCTGTGCGTCTGACTGCGCAGCTGCAGCGTGTGAAGGATGTGCTGGCGACGTGGAAGAAAGTGGACGACCGTGTCTCCGAGCTGTGCCCTTCTAAAAGTGCCGCAGAAAGTGCCTCACCTGAAAATGCCCGCAGCACCGCTGTGAGGATCACGGATGGGCTGGTTGGCTTTTTGTCCGGCAACTTCTCTGAGTACACATGGAGGGACGAGTACCTCGGAGTGAACGCCACAGTGAAGAACAATGATGAAGGTAATAAGGCAACATTGCATGCCGGCGGAGTGACGTTCAAAGGAGCGTGGGCGGAGTGGCCTGTTGGCAGGCAGGGGGAGAATCAGCCGTACCACTTTGCGAACTACAACTTCACTCTTGTGGCGACGGTGTCCATCGACGGTGAGCCGCAGGAGGGTCCTATTCCTTTGATGGGTGTGCAGATGAATGACAGCGGGAAGACTGTACTCCTGGGACTGTCGTACAACAAAGAAAAGAAGTGGCAGGTGCTGTGTAGTGGCGGAAAGACAACGGAGCACAGCAGCACTTGGGAGAAGGATACAACACATCAGGTGGTGCTTGTGCTACGGAATGGCACCCAAGGCTCCGCGTACGTCGATGGTCAGCGTGTGGGTGAGGATGAGGCGTGTGCATTGGAGAATAAGGATTCAAAAGCGGTATCCCACTTCTACATTGGAGGGGATGGAAACAGTGCGGGCGGCGCAGGGAACCAAGCAGACGTCTCTGTGACTGTGACGAACGTCCTGCTGTACAACCGCCCGTTGGATGACACTGAGATCGCCGCCCTCAACCCGAATAAAGCCCCTACTCCATCTCCGGTGAAGGAGCCTTCTCAGGGAACCGTGATTAAGATTTCTCCTGGTGGTCAAGGAAAGGAGGGACAGAGACAGTTGTTGGGGAGCAGTGATGTGAAAGGTGTATCCGCTTCAACAGTGTCCAGTGCCAGGAATTCCTCAGGAGAAGAGGGGCCTGCAACCCCGTTGGCGTCAGAAGAATCTTTCGATGGAAGCAAAAATGTGGGTGGCGCTTCCTCGCCTGGCAGTGACGCTGCGGTGGAGGTCGCAGGAGGAACTAATGGGCAGGGGGAGGACATCCATGCACGAGACAAGGAAGCAAAGGCTGCGGCACTCAGCAGCAGCCTCGGAAATGTGTCGCAGGGGAATAACAGCGATGCCGGCACTGTGCGTGGGAGCGGACTGCTGCCATCGCTGCTTCTTCTGTTGGGACTGTGGGGGTTCGCGGCTCTGTGAGGAGTGACTGGCTGCCGCGTGGGACACTTGCAACCTACCCAGTACCGACACACACGGTAATTAATTTATCTTCTTTAATAACTTTTGTTTACTTTTTCCCTGTTTGCTTTTTTGTGCGTTTTTATATCCCCATTCCTTCTTTTTTTTTTTTGCTTTTGGGGCAATCACTATGGACGTTTTTTCTTTTCTACTCTTCCCTCTTTAATTGTTTGTTGCTGCACTCTTCCTGTGAGGGGTGCCGTGTGTTTCTGCCCAACTGCTCCACTCGCACACCCACCGACACGCTCGTGACGACGGCCCTGTGCGCCTCGCCTGCTGCACGCATGAGGAGGGGCCGCGAAGAACGGCGCGCTGAGGGAGCCGTGACGTGTGGGCGTGCGACGAGGGCCTGTGGGGCGGAGCACACATTTCTTCCCTCTTGTTTTGTTTTCTTTGCGGCCAGGGCGGGCAGACACCCGCAGCGCCACACACACAGCCACGCCCTGCCGCCGTGCTTTTCTTTAAGGATTTTTTTTGCTTTGCGTGTTTATTTCATGCGGTGGCGCACCCTTCGGTGTCGGCCTCGTGAGCATTTCTCTCCCCTCCGATGATTTCTTTTTCTTTTGCTGCGCTCACTCTCCCGATGGGGTGACGCGACTCCCGTCATGTCTGCGTGCTTCTCTCAGTCCCCACACACACGAGTGACTGTGCTCTGCGGGCCGCACTCACGCGCCGATGAGAGGGCTGAGGGGAGCAGCAACACGCAGATGACCCCATGAAATATAAACGATGTGCGGACACACGGAGGGTCGGACGGTCGAAGCACACGCAACCATCTTTTTAATTTTATTTTGCGGGCAAAATACATGCAGACAGTTTGGTGTGGCCACACGGCAGCCAGGCGATCTTTTTCTTATTTTAAATTTGTGTGGAGCAGTAATGGACGATTTCTTTTCATTTATAATTATTTTGTGTGGTGGGGTTTACATAAGACGAAGGGGGACGTTTTTTGTTTTCAATAAATATTGTGTGAATTGCCGCTGCTTGGGCTGCAGTGCAGTGATGAGTTTGAGCGGTCTTCTTCTTGTTGTTTCCGTTGTGCGTCTCCGCTGTACATTTTTGTGCGTCCCTCCACATACTCTGCTCCCTCTTTTCTACTTCTTTGCTTTGTGTTTCTGCAGGCACACACAACCACACACACACAAGATGCACATTGCAGTGGATTTGAATGCACCCGTTGTGGTGCATGCTGGCGGTTGCGTGTGGCTGCTGCTTCTTCCGTGGCCATGAGGAGGAGGGAGAGAGGGAGCGCAGCCCGAGTCTATTTTCCTGCGGGTGTGTTGCACCGCGTGTGACTGCGCTGAGTTGGGCTCCGTGTCCCATTGATGGCGGGATGGCAGGAAATTTTTACCGCGTCATGGATGGATGAGGGCTCGCTTGCTCCGTGTGCGTTGCGTGGTGGCCGCGGGGTTTTGGACATTTCCCTGGGGCTGCGGGAATGAGCTGGGGGAGATGGTGGTGGATGTCTTCTCCTCCTGCATGGTGGGTGGCTGCTGGCGTTGTGTGCCTTCCTTGCGTGGATGCCGCCTCGTGGTGTGTGAACTGTGCGGCTGGGCCTGCTGCCCTCTCCTCATGTTGTCTGCGCCCTCTCGCTGTATCCGCTGTGCTCCGTCCCTCTCCCTCTCGTTCCATTCTTTTCCTTTCCGTCTCACCGATCAGCTGACTGACACCAGCGACTCCACTACGGGCGATGATGACTGCGATGGTGGCGGTGCGGCGCCGTGCTGGTCCTTGCGCTCTTGTGCTGCTGCTGCTCGTCCGTGTGCGTGACGGCGACAGGAGACGATAATAATGATAACAGCCGTCCTCCCAGCCCTGAGCTAGGGAAACCGGATCCTACAAAAATATGCCTGGTGCATTACAGCCATATGGTGGGGAGACCGGTGTGCCACAGACAGAGAGTGGGAGAGACAGCGAGGAGGGTTTGAGAAGTCCAGGACCTTCGTTGCCAAAGGAAGCAGGCACAGCCATCACTGGACAGACACGAGTTCCGCCAGAGTCACTGAGTTCGGCTAACGATAATCCAGAGCCACCAGGTTTGGCAACTCAGTCTCCACACACACACACAAGGTGCGACCGGTATGTCAGATGCACAAAATAGAAGGCACAGTAAAATACACGAGGCGATGAGAATCATAAGGCACCGACATCAAAACAGAAGATCAAAATGCCAAATAGTACGACCACTACTACGAATACAACACAGGCACCAAGTGATACGGCTATGAATGCAGAGGCGCCAACCACGACTTCCCACGCACCGTCACGTTTTCGGGAAATCGACGGCAGCCTCAGCAGCTCTGCGTGGGTGTGTGCCCCGCTGCTGCTCGCCGTATCCGCGATGGTGTATACCACTGTGAAATAACGAATTGTGTGGGGGCTGTGCGTCCCAGCACTCAACCACGGGGACATTTGTGCGCGTCTACTGTGGTCCGATGTAAATAAATAAGAGAAAGTAATGATTGTGTTTTGCTTTATTTTCCTCCGCTGCTCTTCTGTGTGCTCCGTGTTGCTCTCCACATCCGTCACGTTGAACGCATTCCAGAGACACTCATATGCACGACACGCTTACAACTGTTTGCGTAGATGCATGTTTTTGTGGTGATGCATGCGCACCGGAGCCATTAGGTGCAGCTGTTTGTTTTTTGTTTTTACTTTATTGCTCTTTCTTCACTTCTGTTTTGTTATTAAGTGCCTTTTTTTCTCACTAATTGCTGCGGGGCTGTGTGTTTGTGTTTCCCCCATACACTGATTTTGTCTGCCCCACGGTGCGTGCAAGCGGCTATCATTTGTTGCTGTACGGTGACTGTGCGTGTTGTAGCGGCCGTCTCCTTTTGCTTTCACTCTGCGTTGACGTGTTGTTATTTTGTGCTGAAGGCTGCACGCAAGTGACAGGAGTGATGGCGATGACGATGACTGGCCGTGTGCTGCTGGTGTGTGCCCTCTGCGTGCTGTGGTGCGGTGCCGGCGGTGGTGGATGTGCTGAAGCGCCTTCTTCAGCTCCTCCGGGTTCTTCGCCCGACAAGAACCCTCAAAACGAGAATGATACCACACGTGGCGCTGCAGAAGGTGACCAAAACGGTGAACAGGCAGCGCCACAAGTGCCCACATCACCAACGAATTCAGAATCACAGGGAGTGCCAGCGAACCCGCCACATACAATACAACCCGAAGGAGCATCAGAAACGACAAGTACAACGAAGGGCAGCAAGGATCAAAATGCACAAGAAGGTAAAAAGGGGGAAAAAGAAGAGAAAGAGAAAGACGACGAAGACGAAGCAGAGGAAGAGAAAGAGGTGGAAGTGGAAGAAGACGAAGAGGAAGAGGGGGAGACAAAGAAAGGAGGAGTTGTTGCCAGCACCACAGAGGTGACCTCAGCAGTTAGTCAAGAGCAGCCAAGTTTCTCTTCTGGTGCGGCGGGAGCATCGAATATAACAAATCCCAACAGCACACAAACAACTGGAGACGATGATCCAGCAGCTGATGTTTCAGGAACACGAGAGGCAAAACAAAATGAAAATAAAGATGCCAATCCGAAAGAAACACCAGTCGAAGCCACAGCCATGAAAAATACAACGGCGACGACTGGCGACAGTGATGGCAGCACCGCGGTCTCCCACACCACCTCCCCTCTTTTGCTTCTTCTTGTTGTTGCGTGTGCGGCTGCGGTGGTGGCCGCGTGAGAGTGAGGGAGAGAGAGCCGTGCACCGCCCGCACACACACTCGTCCTTCTCTCTCTGTGTGTGTCTCCTTGCATGGACTCTCGCCCTCACCTCACCCCACGAGGCACACACATAATGTGCCCATTGTATATATGCATGCACACCCATGCAGGCCCGTTGGTGCTCTCTTTTGCACGACACGCACCGCTGCCGTCCTGCCTGGCTGCATGGGCGGAGCACCGTAACTGTTTTTTATTGCACCGAGTGGGCGACCTCTCTCTCTCCCTGTGTGTGTGTGTTTTGCTTTACGGGAGCAGTGAGAGTGTGTGTGCGCTGGTCGTCCCACGCTTCGGCTTTTTGTTTTGTCTTGAATCTTTGCTTCTGTTGTGGTTGGGTGCACCCATTTTACTTTCATTGATTGGTTTTCTTCTTAAACTGCGGATGGCTGAATTTTCCCTTTTGTATTCTCCTGTTCTTTGTTTCTTCCCACGCAATCGGTCCTTGTTGCTTCAGCGAGCCACGAAATATTTGCCTAACACCCACATCAATGGCTTACTTGCTCTACACCCCACATTAGTTTGAGACGCTGGTGCTGCTGCATGTGATGATGCTTATGGTGTGATTGCCAGCGGATGCTTTGCTGTCACTTTGACGTACCCTCGATTTGTTGAATATGTGATGCGTGCCGACACCACGAGTTGGATCCGCGTTGTTGGGAGGGACGCACCCTTTTTGAGTGGTGAGTGCGCTGCAGCCATACACCGTCATTGGGATGGATGGATGCCCATCCGCATCAACGTATCCACAAGGGACCTGGATGATACCGGGAAGTATTGGATCTCAGGGAGGTACCACGCAATGAATTCATTGAATGGCAATTGTGAGTGTGAAGGTGACGTTGTATCCTCTGCGCACGGGATCATTCTTGAAAATGAGGTTGTTCCTGCTGCTTTCAAACTGCATGCGGATCGTCTGCTCGTGCAGCCACTGGAGGGTCCTTTGATTGTGCCCCCATTTGCCACGGGCAGCGTTTGCAGTCGGTTCACCTACCCGCACATAGCCAGCTGCAGCACGGTGGGGAATATTGCCGGTGCGTGGCAGAGTGCCGTCGGTGGTGGTGCACTCGACGACTTCCGCGATGGCTGCGAGGATGCCTCGCGACTGCGACGACATTGATGGCATGGAGCTGCAGGATGGCGATGATGACGGGGGGACGCTGGAGTCGCACTGGCCGCAGCGCCACGCGAAGGATGAGTGGATGGCACCGATTGGTTGTGCCGTCTACTGCACGGAGCTGTTGCTGGCCGCACCGGCTGACCTGGGCTGCATGAGGGTGGAGTGGGAGATGGCGGAGCCGATGCGCTGGTGAAGGAATTCGTGCTGTGCGCTGCTGCAGAGGAAGTGCTCCGCACCGAACATGAGTGAATATTCCCAGATGTTCTGAAAAACGGGCGTTCCTGCGAGACGCTGCACGTTGGATCGGTATTCCAGTGGTTGGTGTGTAGACGGAGTATCCATGAAGGGTCAGCAAAACGCCCGATGGACAGTTGCCCCGTCATTGGTCCCGCACTGGATGTGAGAAATGCTGCCGCTGTTATTTGGAGGGGAGAATGTTTGTCTGCGGTGCCTGGGGACAAGCCCTCTTCGTGGTGTCTGGACACGCCTCCCACCAACACGACGGATGCGAGGGACCCGGAAGAAACATACATCTCGGTGCTGTCATGCATGCGGCATTGCGGTGCCTCGGCATGCGGGTGCGTCTGAGAGGGACTGAAGAGGGTAACGCCCGTTGTGCCCCGTGCACGGCCGAGGCGACGATTACGTGGGTTGCTCCGCCCTACGACGAGGGAAAAGCTATTTTCCGTGACCACGCGCAGGTGTGCACGATATCCGCCACCAGCGTCAGTTTCCTTCCAATAGTTTCGTGGGACGGCGAGGAGAGGGTGTGGAGCAGGACGGTTTCACTGGCAGCTACTGAACAAGCTTTGCTACGGGCATCCGTCCCCGATCCAGAGAGCATTGGGACCGGCCGCGGCACACCACCGAATTATGTGGACACGGCTGCTCCCCAGAAGCATCCGTCGCCAGAGGAGAGGGAAGTCGCCTCAGGTGCCACGACGGCAACGGAGTGCTCTTGCCCAGCGTCACGGCGGGTGCGCCGCAGGAGGCGGAGAAGAAAAGCGATCTTCTGGACATCGACGATGTGGTCGCCGATGGTGTGACGTCTGTTGTCGGACAATCGTTAGGAGATGAGGCCGCCAGCGACAAGGCCGGTGGCGGTGCCACAGCCACGGGACCCAAGGGCCCTGATGCCGCTGATGACGCGCAGGGCGCCGTGGACCCTCCGCCGCGAGAGGATGAGGGGGCGGTGGTGCGCGGGGTTGGGAGGCAGACATGAAGGACGCCCCGCCTCCGATCCACGGCAATAACAGTGCGGCTGCTGCTTTTCCCTTTCCGCTGATTCTTCTGCTTGCCGCTGCCGCCGCGGTGCCAACACTCAGCAG
>NW_920388.1:0-21673 GCF_000209065.1 Trypanosoma cruzi
TCTCGGAAGCGGATTGATGTCGCCGCTTTCCCATGCATGGACGAAGGCATAGGTTGCGAGTAGATAAGGGAACGCAAATCCTCGTGATCATGGAGGCGTATATAGCGTTCGTATTGTGTGAGTGCAAGACGCCAGAGTACCTTCCGGAGCGGAAGAATATTGGCCTCCAAATAGACAGATGTGTCTTCTGTAGAGGCGCTCAGGCCAAGAATGTTTTGCTACCGTCGCGGTACCGTACTTCCATATTATGGAGGTAAGTGGGGGCGAGTCACGGGACAATTGCCTCGCCACAATGAAATAGCACACTATGAACGTATCCAATCAAAAAGGATCGCATGGTGTGATGGGACGCGTCCGCCTCTACGACCAGACGCAGCTGATAGCGGCGTGGCATTGTCCTCTTTGCAGCGGTGGAAGCATGCGTAACAGAATTAAGAAGTCCATAGAACGTGTTGCCCAGCAAGCGCACTGGGCGTGGCTGAATACGCAGGTTCCCGCTAACAAGATGGAGATCGACCATGTCCTCGTCAGACCGTGTGTGTGTGAAGAGATGTGGAATAGAGCAGCTTCGCTCTTAGCGACGTTGATTGTTGGGCTGTGCTCGGCAGCCCATGTGGCCACAAAAGAGACAAGAGCGGTCGCATTGCCGCAGCACAGGCATGGATGTCCGCACCTGAAGCAACAAGTGTGTGTTCGTCAGCGTACATGAAAGCGGAGGCAGAATAGATGCTGCCCAGGCGGCGCAGCAGATCATCCACACAGTAGAGGAAGAGTTGGGGTCGCGGGACGCCGCCTTGCGGTGCTCCAGCTGAGGCGAGTTGTTTCCGGGAGTGCTGTTCGCGAGTGCATACCCTAACATAGCGGCCCCGCAGGTGGTTGTGCAGCCAGCGTTTGGTTCGAGGCCAAGGCGCGGAAGTCTGTCAAGCATGCAGAATAACTTCCCATGGTCAGTGGTGTCGAACGCAGTCGGAAAATCAATCGAGACCACAAGCGATGGCGACGAGGGCGTCGTGTGGGGGCGTCGTCTCCAGGGCGCTCATGCTCCACAATGCCAAACTCATTCAGTCCACGAGTAATTTGTCGATAACAAGTGCCACCACGTCCGACGTAGAACGCGGAGGTGCAAATCCAAAATTGACGTGGGTGGTGCGGCAATAACGCTGACAGACGGCGGTGAACCATTCCTTCGGTTAACTTTGGTAAAACAGAGAGCAGCGTGATGGGTCTGTAACTCTCTGGGCGGCATGGGTCCTTCCCAGGCTTGGGATAGAAATAGCGTCTCCCATTTTCCAGGAGCCAGGGAGGCTGCCGTTTGCGAAGGAGTTGTGGATCATCGTTCTAAGTGTGCCACGCGCAACGGGCCCGAGACGGTGCAGGAATTCATTCAACATGTCGTCGGGGCCAGGGGCTGAGCCAAGCAAAGAGTCACGGATGGTCACGTCAATTTCATACGGTGGGAAAGGCCGATCCATTTCCCAGCCACCAGGAACCAAAGGAGTGCAGCAAGCAGCAGCAGTATAAGGCGGTATGGCACGTGAAACCGCACAAAATGACAGACAAGCAGATTTGCCTGTTGCCGAGGCAGGGCGCATACGCGGCCAAGTTCAGTGCGGAGCACAACCGATTCCAGAGGATGAGGGTGCGGCGCCGCCACGCCGTGAAGATATCGCCACCTCGGGCTGAGTGAGGCTCCAAGTCCTTTCGCGCGGGCCTCCAGAAGCACAGCGGAGCAACGGCGTAAGGCTTGATTTCGTTCCTCCTTTTTTCGGGTACATTCGGCTCAAAGTAGGCTGTCTCCGGGTGAGGCAATGTGTGTGCTTCGTGTGCTGCCTCGGCGGCGGACTCGGCCTGTTCCATTTCGTGTGTCCATATCTTTTTGGAGCTGTCACGGCTGCCGCGCGGGATATGGCGCTCAGCTGCTCGTAAGATGCCTCCGCGAGGATCCAACCATGTGGACGCGGTGGCAAGGAGGGTTTCACACAACGATGTAAAAGCAGGCCAACCCGCTTTGCGCAGGGCAAAGGTGGCTTTCTTCCGTCAAGGCAGCGTGTTTGCTAGTCGTGGAGTGACATCGTCCATCTCTACCAAGTAAGATATTAAGCAGTGGTCCGAGTCCATGTAAGGAGCGAATGTCCAGTGGGAGACGCGTAGGGCGCAATACGCAGCCACGTCAGGGGACGAGGCATTACGATGTGTGATCCGTGTTGCCTGTGTCGGGTAATTTGCCAGCCCAAAATCCATATCGATTAGAACAGCGGCGAAATCATCGCCTCCAGTCCTTGATGGTGTATATGACTGTCCCAGAGTTCACGATGTAAATTCAGGTCACCCGCGATAATCTCTTCGGGCCCAAGCGACAAACGATATTGATAAATGCGGATTATTGACCAATTGCTGTGGGAGGGTTGTAGAGATTCGCCACGCAAATGCTGCGACAGCCCGGCGGAAATACACGGACAGCAATGGTCTCCAGGAGGTCAGTGCCAGGGAGCGACAGGCGCTCGCACGGTGGAGAGTGGCGCACAAGAACGGCAACGCCACCACCGCGCCCAGTGCGGCCTGGAGGCAGTCATTATGGCCACATAATTTCGTCGCCACGCCACCACGGTTACTTATTTCCTGCAGAAGAACGGTGTCAGGTGGACGCTGCTCCAATCGCGCCGCAAATGCAATCTTTTTCACGGACGAGAGGCCTGCAATGTTGAGCCGCCAAATATTGATGTGGCCATCCTCCTCGGGCCAGGGTTCTTGTGAACGTCACCGCCACGGGCGATATCAACGGAGTGACCGCTGCGAAACGGTCGTGCAGTTCTGTCCGACAGTCTGCAGGCAGACCGCCTCACCTCCCCGCACCGGACATGGCGTGGAACCTTCTCGAGAGGTGAAGTCACCTTGGTCTCCGTCGTGCTCGCAGCAACGCCCTGCTGCGGAGTTCCTATACGCAACCAAAGCCCAACACCGCGACAAGGTGCAGCATCATCGCTGGGGACCGTGGATACTTACGAAGAATAGCGGTGTCGGCATTCCCACGTCAGCCGGGATTGGCATACTGCTCTCATCCCTGCATTCCTCGGAGATAATAGAGAAGGTCAGTACCAACGGCGGCACACGCCCATGCAGCCGCACGACGGAATCCCGTGCACTGCTCCCGGCCATGGAAAGGCTGAGTGTCCATCGTATCCAGCACAGGCAAAAACCCTGCTTGTGGTTACAGACAGTCAGTCCCTTCTAGCCGCCGTCACCAAGGGCCCGCACAGTCATACCGACTGGACGGAGGATCGGATCTGGCAGCGTCTCTTGTCGCTGACGTGTGCCGGCCGGTCCGTGCAGCTGCAGTTTTGCTACGAACATCGCGGAGTACACGTTAACGAGCCTGCAGATCAGCATGCGACGCAGGCCACGGCAACCGGGCAACACACGGAGCATGGAATAGCACCCATACGGCACACGGACCTGCTGACATGCATTAACACCCAGCTCACCAACAAGTGGCGTAGTACCATGCATCAGGACACCCACCACTACCTGCTTGGCGGCGCCAGGCCATCAGATCCAGGCGGCAAGCACCTGATCACTCAGGAAGCCCTCGACCAACAGGAACGGATACACACTGCATGGGAAGGGTGCGGGGAATCCGAGCTATGGGGTCGCCTGTACTGGACTGTGAGAGACTGCACGAACCAACGCCGTTTCCGCAACATCTCACCGGAACACTCCGCTTTCATGCGCTCCAACGACGATCCCACCGCACCGGGACGGACGCTGTTCCCCGGACGACAAGGGAGGCCGACGCACCGCCTGTGGAGAGACGGCCCTCCACACAGCGTCGGAAGAAGAAATGTTCGCACTGCGATGCCACACTGGTGGAACACACAAACCACATCGGCCACTGTCGGTGCTTTCATCCGGAACGCCCTCCACCGCTTCCCGACATCCACCGCGATTGCTGTGACACAGTCCTCCCCACACACAAAAAAGCACCGCACAGCACAGAAATCGCTGCGCACAAAACCCGGACGCTACTCGGCACCGCAGCAGCAGTGCCAGGAGGCAATCACTGCTACCGCAGGATCAGCCAGCCTCCACAAGCACGCCAATTAGCCCGCAGAAAACGCTGCACCATCTGCTTCCAGAATGTACAGACGCTCTGGCTGTGCGCCAACGGCTGGGCATCAAGAAGGACCTTCGCACCGAAAGCTTCTCCCAATGGCAGCTGCCTCATGGCAGGAAACTCATGTCGCTGCTCGACCATCCCCTCGTCACCCTGATGACATCGTGCGGCTAGACATGTCGGTAAGAGAAAAATAATAATAATAATGAGCATTCCCGCCACTGTAGAGACGTGGTGCATCTTGCGATCCCGCTGGCGGCTCTCCTGTTCCACCGCTGTTTTTGCGCAAGAGGTCACCACAGTCATTTTTGTGGTTTGGTCGGCCTCGTGTTGCGCTCCGGGTTCTCCTCCTTCATCGCCCTGCGGTGCTTCCTTCGCCGTCCCTGGCACCTGTGACTGTCCCGTGACGGTTTGTTCCGAAGCCCGACTGCCCTGGGAGGTCCTCCCGCCACCAGCATGCACTCCACCCGCTGCCTGCTGAGATGCGTCGGAGCGTGGGGATATTGTGCCTGCGGCGTGCCCTCCGCCCAAAGACTCCGGTCCACTTGCACGCATCCGAGCAGCAGACGCGCTGCCAGTGCCGGACGGATTGCAAGTGCCACTTCGCAGTGGGTCGCTGCTGGATTGGTCCTGTCTCGTCGGAGCAGTGAGTGGTCCTCCCGAGGTGGGATTGGGGTCCTCACCCTCAATGCTTCCTCCACCCTCCTCGTCTTCCTGATTGCTATTGCCCTCAGAGTTCACATTCCCCCTTCGTCCAGAGCCACCGGCCACGGGTCCACCTTCCGCAGCCATCACACCCCGTGCGTGCCCAGCAGCCACTGCGCCATCACCCGCGGGCAGCACACGCACCCCGTCGCAGCAGCCGTCACTCACACGCACGAGCAGCTGCACATCACTGCAGGAGCCAACAGGGCGCAGAGCACACGGCCAGTCATCATCACAAACAGTGGAGTCGCCTAACGCTGCGGAACCAACCTGCGATAGCACGAGACAAACAAAGGGAGACACCGCCGCTACACCACGCACAGCAACAAATGGCAGCACCCCAGCAGCAGCAGCGCACACACCACGAGACAGATGGAATCAGTACGACTGCAGAGCTCGCACACCGCACCGCAAACCACAAGTTTAAAAAGCAATAATTAAAAAAAGAAATTAAAAAAGAAAACAAACCCAGGGCTCCAGTGCGCATGCTTATGAGTGTGTCCGCGATGCGTTCAACGTGACGGATGCGGGGCACAACGCGGAGCACACAGCACGGCAGCGGAAGCAAGTGAAGCAAAACAAGATCATTATTTTCTCTTATTTTATACAGTGAACCACAACACACGCGCACAAATCCCCGCGGTTGAGTGCTGGCACGCACAGCCCGCACACACCTCTTCAGCCCACAGCGGTGTACGCCAGCGCGGATGCGGCGAGCACCAGCGGGGCACACACCCACGCAGAGCTGCTGAGGCTGCCGTCGATTCTGCGAAGACGCGACGGTGCGCGGGTGGTCGACACAGCTGGCGCCTCTGTAGTCGTAGTACTGGGTGCCTGTGTTGTAGTGGTGGTCGTCGTGGTTGTTGCAGTCATTGTGGTCGTCTCAAAAGAAGCTTCGGCTTTATTAACGTCTTTGTCCGTAGATGTACCGGCACCAATTTCTGATTCTTTATTGCCGTTCGTAACCTCTGTCAGTGATGTATTTGACACGTTATTTACTTTTGGTCCCGGATCGGCTAAACGTGGCGCTTCTGCCTCAATTGTTTCCGCAGCTGGCTCAGTGGCTGAATTTTTAGCAGCCTGACCGTTCCCTGGGATTCCTCCTGTTTCAGGGCCCGAACCTGACAACCCTGACTGACCGGCCGTCGGGGTTGGTGGCTGTGGTGGAGGGGGCGGTGGAACGGGGGCGGCTTGAGGCCCAGGCTGAGCGTCTGCCCCGCACACGGACGGGCAGCAGCAGTACAGGGCGAGCACCAACAGGGCGCACAGCAGACGGCACGTCATCATCATCGTGAGTGTGGTCGTTCAGTGGTGTGGAGCTGATCTGCACAGTGAGGGACATGGAGAGCAACAGGGGAGACGAGAGGTGCGGCAGACACACACAGAGGGCACACCACATGAGGAGAGGGCAGCAGCCAGGCATGCACCGTGCGCCGCACACCACGCACAGCACACACTCTCCAATCCACGGCAGCAGGCACACACACACAGCCCTGCACTCAGTAATACTTGTGTTGTACAATTGTTGTAGTCAGTGCATGCGGTCACACAGAAAAGGAACGAGAAAGAGGAGACCACTACGGCTACACACCAGAGGGTCGAAAAAGGCAAGAGGGCCGCGCCGCGTCGGCAGTCGGTGCGTCACTTGTCTGCGGACCAGGCGTCGTGCGCGATTGGTGTCGCTCATCGTGAAACATACGTCCTCGTAGCCCCAGAGGGTGGAACAGCCAGCGCCAACCCAAACACAGCTGTAAACAAGCCATTGCCACAATCGTGAAGAGCCGGCTGGCACCACACACGGCAAGAAGGACACACCAAGACACGCCATGCACCAAAGGGGCGCATCAAGCCCGCAAACAGTGCGCACCGCTCCAACACCGCAGGGCCCTCACGCACGCACCATCCTCCTCCTTCCTTATCTTCGGCTCATTGCTGCCACATCCGACACCCGCACCTCACAATACCAGAGGGAAACACAAAACAGCTGAAGCAGCAACAACAACAAAACTGCCACCTTGTTGCGCTGACGCCACTGCACGAAAATATGCGCCGGCGACGGGAGTCCATAGCGCAAGAGACGGAAAAGAGCCCAGCGAGACACCCAGGAGCCACACGTTGGCAGTCTTGTCGGGGCTGCCTCAACGCAACCACAACAAATAGTGCCGCAACCACGGAGCCATGCACCCTGACCCACAGCGTGTTCTCACAATCAGAACAGCAGGGACAGAGGAAATTAAGACACACTACCCACAGTGCAGCAGAGCACCCGAAACACACACAGCAAATCAAAAACGGATGCAAAAAGCCGGGAAGACAAAAAAATAAAAAGGGCGCATACAGATTGAAAGCCGAAGCACAGAAATTATTTGAGGTCCACATTCTCGCAATGACGCACAAAAAAAAAAAGCAAATCCGCAAAACCAAGCAAAAGCGTAAAAGATAAAGCCGCATGCACCAATTACGGAGGCAGAGGCAGTCGTCCCTGTCCTTCAGAGAAACAGCTGCTTGCACGCCCTCGCTTCCATTGGAGCACATTTCCTTTACTTTTTGCTCATGATTAGAGTACAGTGATTTCCCCTCGTCCCAATCGCATCAAAAAACGCGTGTATACATGTGGTGCTTGGAACTGTCTTTTCTCTCCATGTTACTTCGTTCACACACAGTTTTCACGGAAGTTAAACCCTCTAAAAAAAAACACCTTTTCCCAGAACAACAAACAATGCAATAAAAGACCGGTCATTTTGCCCATCGCCCGCAAGCAAAGAAGGACATGGGGAATGCAGTGAGTGTATTATATTGTTATTGCCACGGTTTGCACGTCTTGAGTGCGGGGCCAATGTGCCAAGTAAATACTGTCGCCCTGCCGCAGTTTCATTGCGCCCAGCCGCTGCGGCTGCTAAAAGAGGCACCACCACTACCGCCGCAGCAACCACAACAAGAAGCACAAAGGGAACGAGGCCAGCGGTAGCAGCAGCTACACAACAATCACTGTCGGCCTGCTGTACCAACGCATCGGGTATCGCCTGAAAATCGTCGCTGTTGACGGAAGGAATCGGAGTGGCAGGCGCGGAGGACTGGGAACCATCGCTGGGCAATCCGCCCGCGGGTCGCCCTCCGCTCGTGCAACGTCTTCGCCGGGCGATGGCGCAAAAAAAGCGTCGCGGCCGGAGGCTCTGTTGGCTCCCTCGCTTCCACTGCCAGGTCTCCTCCCTCGCCGCTGAGTGTTGTCCTCACTTTCGGCCCGCACCCCCGGATCACCCCTCGGACCGGCATGAAGGCCACCACCAGCGACACCCGCAGCCGAAGCACCGGGAGGCTCCTTCTCAATGGAGGCACCAGACGCCACAGGAGACAACTGTGGACGAGTTTCTCCGGAGAAGGCGACCCTGAAGCAACCGCAGACTCTTCTGCTTCCTCCTCTTCCTCGTCACCCTGTCCACCCACCAACGCACTCGGAATGACAAGACTGCTGCCGTTCGCGGCAATGGTGCACACCTCGCCGTAAGTCGGGGACTTGATCTTCCCACCTTTCTGAAAATATTTCAACGCCACTGGGATGTCAGTGTCCTCAGTGCAAGGCTGAAAAACACTGCTGCCGAGGTGCCTCACCCTCACTGTGCCCTCCTCACACGACACCTGCGCGCACACTCCCTTGACGCTTTTATGGCCATCACCGTCCTTTGTCTCCAGTAATTCCGCATCCAGGCACCACGAGCCACCGCCAGTCAGCGACCCACGGAGATAATCCACATTTTCGTCCGAGCACGCATTGTAAGTTGTCCCAGACGATATTTCGTGAAAGTACGAAGATACGACAGGGCAAACATCCTTATCCACCAGACTCCCCTTGTCCTCAACGATGGTTGCGGTGCACTTCCCGACGTGACGGCGGTCAGAGGTGCAGCGAAGTGTCTCTGTGTCGGTAGCATCGCAGAACATGTGAGGATACTTGGCGGCAAGATTATCGGTTGTATTGCACTTGTTGACCAGGAAGTCGCAGCCACTGCGGTGGCCCCAGCTCATCGGCTCCGCCATCCTCCAATTCACGCGGCATTACCCCATATCCGCGAACACCGCCATCGTCAGAGCCGTGTAGTAGCCGGCACCAACTGTGGGCGCCATCAGCTCGTCCCGCGCGTGGCGTTCCTTCCAGTGAGGGATCTTTCTTGACGATGCACCATCTTCGTCCTCCAGCTCCATGCCCTCGAGAGAGCCACAACCAAAGTGCGCTTCCGCCTTCTGAACGTGCTTCCCTGCCACCATCCTGCGGTGCGTCCCACGCATACTTCTCTCTCGCTTCTTCACCAGGCTCTTTTCTCTCATGCTCTCCTGGCTGAACCCAAGTGCATGCGCAATTTCGTGTGCGGCAACGCGAACGCTCCACGCCGTGTCAGTCATGTACTTCGGATCAAAGTTCATGGCGCCAATGTAGGCGCAAAAATCACTCCATGTGATACACGTGGCCGCCCACACAGCCCTGCTTTTAGTGCCTGATGGCATAGCAGCGGCGTAGATGATAAAATCTGCATTCGGCACACCGTCACTCTTGTGTCTGGTAGGAACCGTAAAGTGGCTGCACGGTCCATTCATGGCCCTCGGTACAGTTATCGTCCCACCAGTGGGTTTCACAAGTAGCCGCTCAGCGTGCAGTTTGACGGCACCGTGGGGAATCTTTCCAGTGTACAATTGTTTATTTTCTTCCGTCAAGACATGCTCTGCTTTGCATAATACCTTTTGCCCCAAGGCTTTGCGGCACTCATCCTCTCCCTCTTCGCAGTACTTCTTCCTCTTGTTCGTGCCTCTCTCCAGATCCTCCGTGAACACCGCCATGCGGATCGGCCTCCAGTCACTGTCGTCATCCTGTGTGGCGACGATGTACGCCTGCATCGCGCCCTGTCCCTTGCGCGGCACCTCACGCACCACCGCAGTCGGCAGCGGGCCGTTCCTCCTCCTCTTCACGTCAAACCCACAGCGGTACTGTGTGGCGGGATCAGCAGCGGCAATACATCCACTGGCGCAGTACATCAGCAGCAAAACCACGAGTGGGAAAAGTGGTGTGGCGTGGCGTTGCTAACGCATGACCTGAGGAAAATGCATTTCTTTGTTTTCGTGTGAGTAGCAGCAGCAGTAGCAGTGCAGCCTGGCTGCGGGAGGAGAGAGGAAAAGAAAAAAAAGGGAGAAAAAGACAACAGTTTATTGCCAGTGATGCGTCAGGATGCGGAACAAACAGCGGAGTAACAGGAGACCACAGAGGCAGCCACACACACCGCGTGCGCACCGACTCCATCAAATGGAAAAACCGTCAATCCGTCGTCGAGAAAATGTCCATCACCGTCGCACAAAGTCCTCACCAGCCGCAACGCTCCCTGCACGCGGAGTGTTTGGTCTGCTCTCCTTGTGGTGTCGCAATATTTGTGTGACCGGCCACGCAACAGCCACCATTTGCACAGCGCCCGTCCCACGTGCAGGAGCATCGCACAGCGCTCCCCCAGCAGATCATACCCTGTTGTATAACCGCACGGCAACTCCAATTGTGATGCGCAGCCCTGAGGCGGAGATGCAAAGACGCATGCGGACGGACCTCCTTTCACTGCTCTCCTTTCGGGGAACTCGACAACAAGCATGCCGGCGGTGCGATCATTATGACAGTTCCATCCGCACTGCCACTGGCCAAGGAAGTTGCTGTGAACTCACTGCGTAGAGGTCACCGTGTCCGCAGCTGCTCTCCCGCCGCCCCACGACCACGCCGGCACCTCCAAAAGAGCAGATCGGAGCGTCGACAAGGGCAGCCACGGGCGCCAACGCACCGAATCCAATGGTGCCAGCTGCGACATTCCAAAGCGCGCCGAGAGCTCCTCTAGCAGTGCAGGGGCTGCCCACTTGTGTGCAACATGGCGTGTGTGTGCATTTGCATGTGCTTGTGTGTTTGGCAGCGCCTATACTTGCAGAGCAGCTGCGCGGCACAAGAGAGTGTAAATAAAGCAACGACAGAGAAGGATAGCAGAGAAGCAAATTACTCACATCATCACACACACACACACACACGCAGCCACGGAATGGGTGCACTCAACCACAAAATCAAAAAGGAAAACAAAACAAACAGCCGAAGCGTGGGACGACCAGCGCACACACACTCTCATTACTCCCGTAAAGCAAAACACGCACACAGAGGGAGAGAGAGAGAGGTCGCCCACTCAATGCAAT
Organism: Trypanosoma cruzi; assembly: GCF_000209065.1. NCBI lineage: Eukaryota > Euglenozoa > Kinetoplastea > Trypanosomatida > Trypanosomatidae > Trypanosoma > Trypanosoma cruzi. The sequence continues at coordinate 11,021 of NW_920388.1, forward strand.
AAAAACAAAACAGAAACAGTTACGGTGCTCCGCCCATGCAGCCAGGCAGGACGGCAGCGGTGCGTGTCGTGCAAAAGAGAGCACCAACGGGCCTGCATGGGTGTGCATGCATATATACAATGGGCACATTATTGTGTGTGCCTCGTGGGGTGAGGTGAGGGCGAGAGTCCATGCAAGGGGACACACACACAAAGAGAGAGAAGGACGAGTGTGTGTGCGGGCGGTGCACGGCTCTCTCTCCCTCACTCTCACGCGGCCACCACCGCAGCAGCAGCCGCACACGCAACAACAAGAAGAAGCAAAAGAGGGGAGGTGGTGTGAGAGACCGCGGTGCTGCCGTCACTGTCGGCTGTGATCTCTGTATTGATTGTTTTATTGGTGGCGTTCTCTGGTACTGTTGTGTATATCTCATTATTATCTGCCTGAGTGCCCCTGTTTCCTGAAGCGGTTTCGAATTCTGCGGCCTTACCGTTGTGTGCCACGTCATCATTGACGTCGTCGTTATTAGACTGTTCAAGGTCACTCGCATCACCAGAGGCTTGGGTGCTTCTTGTGCCAGCGGTAGGCCTTTCAGCAGTAGAAGCTGCAGGGCTGCTGTCGCTGTCGTTATCATTTGTCGTGGCAATTATACCTGCGTTGGGTATTTCTTCTGCTTGCAATTCACTGGTGCTGGCTGGCAGAGCAGCGGGGCCAGTATCTCCCTCGAAATTATGTTGTGTCACTGAGGCGGCAGGAGGTTGAAGATTGTTAACACCACCCTTCCCCACCGTGCTTCCGGCAATACCGCTGCCAGATTTGGAGGCGGATAATGGAGTTGTAGCTTCTGGAATTTCTTTGGATGCACTCCGCCGTGTATCCGAGGAAATTGTTTCTCCCTCTTCGTGCTCTGAAGCATCTTTCGTTTGGAGCATCTCCTTTTGTGTGAGTGACTTCCGTCTCGCGGCCTTAAGTTTTCTTCCACTGGAATTGGTGTCCGTTTCTCAGTTAATCCTAAAGGCTTTGATAGCCCTTCTTCTGTGCCTTCTTTTGGTGGTGGTGGTGGTGGTTGATTTCCCCTGCCATTTTCACCTTCTGTTTGGCCGTCTTTTGACACGCCGCCCACAAGCCTTGAATTGGCGTTGAAAAGTCCATGCTCAGCGTGTTTTGGATTTTGACTGTCGCCCGCAACAGTCAATGGCAAGTCTGCCAACTCTTGAATTCCAGTTGGATTGGCGGGGTTGACGACTGAGGTCGCCTTGTCTTTTTCGAAATTTGGTTCACTCTTGTCTGCTTTCAAATTATTTTCCCATCCCGGCACTTTTGCAAATTCTTCCCGTCCTCCTGCTGGATTCTTCTTTTCTGCTTGCAACGTGTGGCCTGAAAAAGACAATCCCTTCAATTTGTCGTCTTTCTCTTCGCGATGATCCTCATCATTACCAGAACCACCATCAGCAGCAGCAGCCACGGCAGAGTGTTGACGCCTCAAACGGCTACGGCCATCCACAACGGCACGCACACCGTCCATCCCTTGACGGAGGCATTCCCCAACGGTGGACGCATTCGCCTTCCCTCCTGTCCTCCTGCCGACCTCCTCCGCGCATCCCTTCCGCAGCTGAGCACGCCACCGCAAGAGATAATACTCACACGTACCGCTATCGTCACCACAGCACGCAGAGGGCACACACCAGCAGCACACGGCCAGTCATCATCGCCACCACTCCCATCTCTTGCGTGTGGCCTTCAGCGCAGAATAAGTCCCATTCAGCGGAGAGCGGAAGCAAAAGGAGAGAGACAAGTCACACAGCCACGCCACAGCAACAAGTGGCAGCACCCAAGCAACGCACAATAAAATGAGGCAGCTGGAATCAGTACAATTGCAGAGCTCGCACACCGCACCGCAAACCAGAAGTTGAGCAGGGAAAAACAGAGTTGAGCGTCCGGCAGGACTCAAAAAAAAATAAAGAAAATTCATTCGGCCGGTGTTTTAATTTATGCACCAAGCGGCAAAATAAGAGCATGTGTTTCTGTGTATACATATTGCCCGCACTGAATAAAATTAAAAAAGATTGTGCACTTCCGTGAGCCCACAAAACACTCTTCACACTTCACTGCGGCATCCGGCCTGCTTCCCCACTCCTCCTTTCGTGCAGTCCGTGGGACGCACAGCAATGAGGCCGGCACCGCGTGTGGGCAACAAAAAGCAAACAAGAGGGGAAAACACGTCCCTCATGACAGTGTGCAGCAACCGACCATTAAATAAAGGAACAAAAAAGATCTTCATCATTCCAGGAAAACAACAAAACCAACAAAATAAAATGTAAACAATAAAAGAAAACACGCATGCAACGCGGCACATGTTCTCCGTGAGGAGTCGCAATTCCACACTCTTCGGCTCAAAAGACTGCCACAACTCCACACAACCCCAGAAGAAGCAGCAACACCCAACACACGCACACACGCACAGTGCCGTCAACAATTAACTCTCGCAGTGTCAATTTCGCGAAGTTGAGCAGGGCAAAGCAGTCGTGTGGACTCCCGCCGCTCCCGGAATACTGCGCGGTGAGTTTTTGTAATTGGGGTCTGTTATCGTGTCCAGAGGCATTGCGTTGAGTCAATCCGTACGCATCACCCTCAGCAACAAATCCACTGCCTGCAACGCCATTTTCTAAAACGAGATTCTTGTGTCCAGTGGCACTGCGCTCACTCGCCTCGTCCGTGTTATCCGCAGCAACGTGTTCCCTGCCGCCATAAGTGACAGACATGATCCCGGATGCATTCGACGCCACTAATATTCTCGGACCGTTGGCAAAGGAAGGCCTCTTCTTGGACGCATTCGGGACCATCATTTCATTCGGATTGGTGGCAAAATCAGGCCTCGTCTCGGACGTGTTGGTCGCCGTGTTGGATGCGGGACTCGGATCGACGGTGTTGGGTCCGTCAGCCGCCGCAGACCGTCGCCGATCCTCGTTTTGACGTGACGGCTCAGCAGCCACTTGCGGTGCAGTTGTCCCACCAGATTTTGTGTCATCCTTCCCTTCACGGGGTGGCGGCAACTGACAGATGCCCGTCCGGTCAGCATCGCTGCTCCGTGCAGGCGGATGGATGGTTCCATCGGGGGAAAATTGACGCCACCACAATTCATAAGGGCCGGCGTATTTATGTGTCGTCACATTCATCGTGAAGGCAACGGTGGCCCCTTCCTCTTTCCTTGCACAGCTGGCAGCACAGTTGCTACATGTGTGCGCCGCATGGGCCACATGACACACAGCACCCAGCTCACCATTCCTGCCATGCATGCGCACATCAAAGCCACTGAAAGTGTAATTCTCATGCTGAGCCTCAGCACTGGCAGCGGAACACTTCTTCCACGCCCACACGCACGCGATAGCTCAGGCTGCCGTCACTCGGAGCACACGACACATCCACCGGCACAACCACCGCATCCGCAGCACCAGATACATCTCCAGGAATCCCAGCCGCCGTCACGCACACGGACGAGCAGCAGCAGCACGAGAGCGCAAGGACCAACACGGCGCCGCACCGTCACCATCGTCATCATCACCCGTGGTGTAGTCGCTGGAGTCAGTCAGCTGATCGGTGGGACAGAAGAAAAAGAATGCAACAAGAGGGAGAGGGACGGAGCACAGTGGATGCAGCGAGAGAGCAGACAAAATGAGGAAAGGGCAGCAGGCCCAGCCGCACAGCTCACACACCACGAGACAGCATCCACGCAAGGAAGGCAAACAACGCCAGCAGCCACCCACCATGCAGGAGGAGAAGATATCCTCCACCATCTCCACTCAGCCCATTCTTGCAGCACCCACCACACCAGGCAGAAGCGGAAGCAAACCCTCATCCATCCACGAGGCGGAAACAAATTTCCTGCCATTCCGCCCTCAATGGAACACGGAGCCCAACTCAACGCAGTCACACGCGGTGCATCACACCCGCAGGAAAATAGACTCGGGGTGCGCTCCCTCTCCCTTCTCCTCATGGCCACGGAAGAAGACAACAACCGCCACACGTAACTGCAAGCATTCACTACAAAAGAAGCATTCAAATCCACTGCAATGTGCATCTTGTGTGTGGTTGTGTGTGTCTGCAGAAACACAAAGCAAAGAAGGAAAAAAGGGGAGCAGAGTATGCGGAGAGACACACAAAAATGTACAGCAGAGATGCATGGCGGAAACAACAGGAAAAATACCGCTCAAACCCACGACTGCACTGCAGCCCGAGCAGCGGCAATTCACACAAGATTTATTGAAAACAAAAAAGAACGTTCCCCTTCGTCTTATGTAAACCCCATCACACAAAATAATTATAAATAAAAGAAAAGAAATCGTCCATTACTGCTCCACACAAATTTAAAAAATCGCCTGACTACCGTGTGGCCACACCAAACTGTCTGCGTACATTTTGTCCGAAAATAAAATTAAAAGATATTTAAATGTCTTTCAACCGTCCGACCTCCATGTGTCCGCACATCGTTTATATTTCATGGGGTCATCTGCGTGTTGCTGCTCCCCTCAGCCCTCTCATCGGCGCGTGAGTGCGGCCCGCAGAGCACAGTCACTCGTGTGTGGGGACCGAGAGAAGCACGCAGACATGACGGCAGTCGCGTCACCCCATCGGGAGAGTGAGCGCAGCAAAAAAAAAAAAAAATCATCGGAGGGGAGAGAAATGCTCACGAGGCCGGCCCCGAAGGGACTGCCAGCGCGTGAAATGCACACGAAAAGCAAAAATAAAAAAAACACGGCGGCAGGGTGTGGCTGTGTGTGTGGCGCCGTGGGTGTCTGCCAGCCCTCACCGCAAAAGAAACAAAAACAAGAGGGAAGAAATGTGTGCTCCGCCCCACAGGCCCTCGTCGCACGCCCACACGTCACGGCTCCCTCAGCGCGCCGTTCGTCGCGGCCCCTCCTCATGCGTGCAGCAGGCGAGGCGCACAGGGCCGTCGTCATGAGCGTGTCGGTGGGTGTGCGAGTGGAGCAGTTGGGCGGGAAACACACGGCACTCCTCGCAGGAAGAGTGCAGCAACAAACAATTAAAGAGGGAAGAGTAGAAAAGAAAAACGTCCATAGTGATTGCCCCAAAAGCAAAAAAGCGAAGGAACGAGAGATTAGAAAAAAAAAAGTAAAATCAACCAAAAAGAAGCAAATAGTAAAAGAATTTTAAAATAGGCAAAAAAAGGATTTATGAGTGAAATTTGTTCCCATGGGGATAGTATTTCTCTGCTGGGGAGGTCGGAATTGTCCTACGCGGCATCCAATCACCCCTCACTGAGTCGCAAACCCCCACAGTCCCAACAGAAGAAGCAGCGGTGGCAGCTGCAGCACCCTCCTCTCAAGCACATTACACGCATCGCTGTTATTCCCCTGCGACAAATTTCCGATGCTGCTGCTGAGTGCCGCAGACTTTACGTCCCCGTTCTGTGGATGGATTCCCTCCTCTCCCTGCGCATCCGTTCCTCCCGTCGTCTCCCCATCCTCACCAGAGCTCGCGGTCACCTCAGGAGTTTGGAGTGATCCATCTCCCTGAATCTTATCTCCACCCATTGTTGCCACCGTTTGAGCAACATCAGACGAGGGAGTCGTAGCAGTAGGTAGCCCTGACGCGAATAAACCACCACTGCCCGCATTTTCACTTTTCCTCAACGGATCCTGTTTGTTCTGCTGTTGCTCGCCAAGAATAGACAAAGTTCCGGTTTCCAGCGTAACTGGTTCACTTGCCTCTGGTGGAGGAGTAACCTCCTTCACTGCTTTTTCTTCTCTTGCTTTTGGAATAGAAAGTTTTGTGTTAAGGGCAGTAATCTCATTGTCATCCAACGGGCGGTTGTATAGCAGGACGTTCGTCACAGTCACAGACACGCCTCCTTGGCCCTCTGTGTTCACTGCATTGACTCCATCCCCTCCAATGTAGAAGTGGGAGATCTTTTTATCTTCCTCACTTTCCCATTGGCATTGCACATTCTCCAACGCACGCCTACCATCGACGTACGCGGAGCCCTGAGTGCCGTTCTCCAGCAAAATGGCCACCTGGTGTTTTTAATTCGTCTGTGTCTCCCAAGTGCTGCTCTGCTTCGTCTTCTTTCCGTCACCACACAATAATATCCACTTCTTCTCTTTGCTGTTGTACGACAGTCCAAGGAGTACTGGATTCTTGTCATCGCCATTCATCTTCGCACCCATCAATGGAATGGGGGTATCTCCCTCCTTCAGCACACCGTCGATGGACACCGTCGCCACAAGAGTGAAGTTGTAGTTCGCAAAGTGGTACAGCTGATTCTCCCCCTGCCTGCCAACAGGCCACTCCGCCCACGCTCCCCGGAACTTCACGCCATCTGAAGACTCTGCAGTCTCTGCTACCCCTGCTGACGCTCCTTCTTTCGTTCCCTTCTTTACTGTGGCGTTCACCCCTAGGTACTCGTCCCTCCATGTGTCATCAGAGAAGTTGCCAGACAAAAAGCCAACCAGCCCAGCCGTGATCTTAACAGTAGTGCTGCAGGCAGTGTCAGGAGAGGGAGCCTGCACAGCACCCTCAGAAGGGCACAGCTCGGAGACACTTTTGTCCACTTTCTTCCAGGTCGCCAGCACATCCTTCACCCGCTGCAGCTGCTCAGTCAGACGCACAGAGACCATACCGGGCGATGGTTTTTCATCGCCCTTCTTCTTCTCGTACAGTACAACCAACTCCTCCTTTTTATTATCATCAGTTCCACTTCCAGCACTTTTGTACAACAGGGCGCTGGCGGCAACGTCATCGTCCTTCCCGGATACCGGCCCAATATCAACAATGTGCGTATTGTCCGTCAGCCAAAGATGGAGTTCGCCCTTTTCTCCATTTTCTTTGGCATACACCGGCAGAGCAACGAACATCACATTCTTATCATCACCAACACCAAGAGTCGCTGTGGTGAACCCGCTCCCGCGTCTCTTACCGTCCTTTTTGTTGCCCCACACGCGCGAGAGTGTCCCGAGTGCCTCCGTCCACGTATTCCCCTTGTCACCGATCTCGTACACCCTGCGGCGGCCATCACCACACGCAGTCATCATCATGAGTTTGTCCTCCTCCCACTCCACGACGGAGGGATCACTGCAGCCATCGGCAGACATCCCCTTCGACAGCGTCCAACTCTCAGAATCCGAGGAGTAAAGGAGCAGTGAAACGGTAGTTGTCTTTCCATCCTTTCCTGCGTCTGCACCGTCCTTCTTCGTGCCTTGCACTGGGAACACAAGCGTACCATCCTCCATCTTAAGACCCGATCCACCGCCTCCAATCAGCCCCTTCAAGGAGTTTTGTTGGTCGCCCATAGGTTTCTTCGGCACAGCGTTGGTATCTTTCCAATCAATTTGTTTGTTACTTTCTTCACCACTGAGTGTCCCTTTCACCAGCAATAGTCCCCAGTCATCGGCACCACCAGCGGCAGTTGTCCGGCTGTGTTTTCCAACAAGCATGTAAATATTATCTGCCGTCACAACCGTTGTTGGCCGGCTCACATCCACTCTCTTGCTTGTGGAAGTGCTTTTCTCCAGAACTTGTATCACTCTGGCATTCTTAAGAACTTCCTCCGGTGTGTTATCGTCTTTTATCGTGAGAAGTTGGGATGCAACGCCAGTAAAGGCATCTTCTGCATCCTTCTTGCACTGCGCCTCGGCAACGGCAAATACGTCACTCCCCACTTTCAGAAGACCGGGAATTCCAAACGACTCCAGATTTCCATCATCAATGTCCTCCAATTGATACTTTGGAACTACCGGCAGATCCTCCTCACCTTGTGCACCTCCACAGATGGCGCAGCAAATCATCACGACGAGGAGGAGCAGCACCGCGGAAGTAAACACACGCCGGGACATGTTGGGCCTCTGCGGCTCACTCTCTCTTCCTTCCCTCCTCCTTCCGCTGGATCCGGTCACGCGGCGACGGTTGTGTGTGCGGGGTGTCTTCACTGCAGCAACACGTGAGAGCATATAAATATGTGTGTGTGGGCGGTGTGTGTGCTGTTGGTCCTTTCAGAGCCTTACAATTTCACAGTAGCAATTAGCGCTTGTTTTCCTTCTTTGTGAGGGTGAGAAGGAAATAAAGGAAAGCATGTCCACAAAAGAAGTACAACAGTAACCACCGTCACCCATCCACAGTGAGTGGCACCATCATCCACGCCGCAGTCACTCCCAACAACAACTCACGCACACAGACACACGGAAAGAGAAGGAAGAACAGTGCACCGGGAAAACAAAGCGGCTGCCACCACCAGCAGTAGCAGGAGCCGCGGCGGACGTCTTATTCGTTACGCGTCAGCACACACCGAGCAACGCCCACACACAAAACAACCAGCGGAATGCAAAAGGCACAACCGCCCTTCGCAAAGCCCACGCGCTCTCACCAGTCATTTTACTGTTCTCCCTTCCAGCGCACATTACCCCACACAGGCAAAGAATCCCTGACCAAAGTATTCACAGCATGGGAGATACACATTGGCACGTGCAGCAGCTGGACGAGAAGCAATCCACACTTGTCCCAGACACCCTAAGCCTCACCACCCAATAGACTGCACGCCAGCAACGTGTCAAAAAATAAATCGCAGGCTCCCGTCCTCCCTCCTCGCAAGAGACGTCGCAGCCAGAATCCTGTGCGTCCATCCGTTCTCAGCAATCACGCCTCTCTACAGAGTATGCATAATGGCGTGTGTGTGCATTTGTTTTTGCCAGTGGATATACTTGCAGAGCAGCTGTGCGGCACAAGAGAGTCTGAAGAAAGCAACGGCAGAGAGAGGCAGATAGCACACACGCAAATTACTCATATCATCGCACACACACACACACACACACGCAGCCGCGGAATGGGTGCACTCAACCACGAAATCAAAAAGGAAAACAAAACAAAAAGCCGAAGCGTGGGACGACCAGCGCACACACACTCTCATTACTCCCGTAAAGCAACACACACACACAGAGGGAGAGAGAGAGAGGTCGCCCACTCAATGCAACGGAAACAAAACAGAAACAGTTACGGTGCTCCGCCCATGCAGCCAGGCAGGACGGCAGAGGTGCGTGTCGTGCAAAAGAGAGCACCAACGGGCCTGCATGGGTGTGCATGAATATATACAATGGGCACATTATTGTGTGTGCTTCGTGGGGTGAGGTGAGGGCAAGAGTCCATGCAAGGGGACACACACACACAGAGAGAAAGACGAGTGTGTGTGCGGGCGGTGCACGGCTCTCTCACACTCACTCTCACGCGGCCACCACAGCAGCAGCACACGCAATAACAAGAAGAAGCAAAAGAGGGGAGGTGGTGTGGGAGACCGCAGTGCTGCTGTCACTGTCGCCAGTCGGAGTCGTATCATTTGCAATATCTGTGATTTTTATTGGTGTTTCTTTTGTACTGTCATCTTTATTTCCATCATCTTGTGCTGCTTCTGGTCCTGCGTCAACACCTGCCGTATTTTTATTGGAAATCTCCTCCACAGTAGCCTCGTCAGGGCCATTACTGGCGGCAACACTTTTCTCTGACAAGCGCGATGTTGGAGTTGATTCGGCATGGCTGTCAGATGTTCCATCCTGTTGTTTGCTTGTGGTGAGAACACTGTCTTCTTTTCTTGACTCACTCCCTGACTCCCGGCCCCCTTGAGCTTTCTGTACCTGTTGCACTGAAACGACATCTGCAGAGCCGGGGTCTTCATTTTTTACTTGTGGCGTTGCTTCTGGTGCTGTTTCCTTCTCGCTGCCATCCTCTCGTTGATGTTGTTGTTTTTCGTCTGTCACCGCGGCACGAGATGCTAAATCATCGCCCGAATTCCCTGTATTGTCCTCGTCAGCGTCATTGGCGACAGCATTATCGTCATCCGCCGCAAAAGATGATAATTTTGTTTCTTCCTGACCCTCGGTTGTCACATTTTGTGTGGCATCTGTTGTTGTTATGTTGCCCTGTTTCAGAAGGACGTCGGCTGGCTGCGTGCTTTCTGTGTCCTCCTTTGCTGGTGACGATGCGGTGTGAAATGATTCCTTTGGTGATGGAGCTGCTGCTGATGTTTTTGCGGCCACACTTGTGTTTTTTTGTTGGTCGCCTCCTCCTTTTCCGCTGGCTTCAGACGATCGAGAAACTTCAGAAGACAAATCAGAGGATACTCCTCCCGGAACGTCAGCGGCACGAACATCACTTGAAGAAGGCAATAAAGCATCCACCTCCGGCTGATTCGCCGGTACTTTCATCGCCTTGGAGTCCTTTAGATCTGAACCAACTAACACTTTTCTCTCGGGCACACTCTTGTTTTCATCGTCCATTAATTCCCGCCGTACGTCTAACTCCTTATTTTTGGTGACGGACGATTCTTCAGGCTGCGGTTGTTCTAATCCCAATTCTGTTCCCCCTCCTGCACCTCCTTTTAAAGATTTCTCTTGATCCCTCAATGCCGAGCCCTGTAAAGTGCCTTGCGTTTCTTGGACCAGCGGTGGTAGCGTTGATCCAACGGAAATAGCTTCGGTGGGGCCATCTTCAGGATCCTTAGCAACCAGCGCATACCGCTGAGGCCTCCAACGACGACGCCCATCCACAACGGCACGCACACCGTCCATCCCCCGACGCACGCATTCCTCCACGGCGGACGCATTCGCCCTGCCTCCTGTCCTTCTGCCGACCTCCTCCGCGCATTCCCTCTGCAGCTGAGCACGCCACCGCAAG
>NW_920413.1:0-22313 GCF_000209065.1 Trypanosoma cruzi
GTGGAGAAGACGGTTTCTGCACTTGCAGCTAACTCCTTAATTCCCATCCTGAAATGGAAGCACGACGTTGTGTGGTGCCATGATAGGAACCATCGTTACGTTGGGCCCCTTTTGTATTTTATGATCCGCTGGGGCTGCTGAATGGAATAAATCCATTTCCACACCGCCCTTGGCTTATTTATTGGTGTCTTATTGTGAGTGAATGTCGAGCGCAGTGTGCTTGGTGCCCTTTCTCCCTGCGGAGAAAGACTCAGTAGAGGTTGTGCTCGACTGTTGCCCTCAATTCATTTTTTTTTTTGTACTTCAGTGCTCTGAAATCGCGACACAAATTTTTATTTTATGAGGCGCTTATTAGGGAGTGCAGGAGCCGCAGTGTATGCTGTTTCCTTGTGGATGGGCACTGTTTCTGTGCGATTATCCGCCTACAAAGCCAAAGGCATGCTTTACCGGATGATTGTCCTTATGTGGCTGTTTCATTTCTTGCTTGCCGTGGCCGATTGAGTGGTGAAAGTTTAACCAGTGCGGCGGGGTTTCATGAAGGATTCATGACGAGAATGGATTTGACACAGAGGAATGTTTTGTCTGGACAAGTTCAATTCGTACATGGCCGTTTTCTATGAAGACTTTTAAAAAAGGTCCATGCTGGAGTGGCCTTTTCATTACGGGCTTTATGATTGTATTGGTGGTGCGTGTTTCTGAGCTTGCTCCTAATACTCTGTTAAAGGATTATCGGGTGCGGGTATTCCTTTTGAACATCGGGGTGCATTTGTGAATGAGGGTCTTTTATTGACGCGACACAAGGGCGCAGAGCAGGTGTCGGTGACTTATAAAAGGGGTTTTCAGGACTTTGTTTGAGCATTTTATTTGTGTGGGTGACATAAAGAGGAGACAGAAATACATAAGCAAGGAGGCGGGGCTTCATCACGAAACAGACGGAACGGAAGGAATCCGTCAACGCATCGCGCTGCTTTTTTATTTTATCGTTTGTGGATTGGCTTTGTTTATGTGGAAGGGGGTACGTGCGAGCGGCAACTGCGCACCAGTGTGGATGTGATGGTGGTGAGGGAAACGGCATTTCTTTCCGGGATCACGGGTGAAAACGTGCTTTCGCGGTGCTGTGGGCATGGATGACTGACGAGGGGGAACGGATGTGATGAGTTTGGGTGCACACATTCGTAGGGAAAGACTGCCATGCTTTTTTTTGTGGGAGTTTATCCGTTGTTGTTTCCCTTTGATTAGGAGGGCGACAACGCTCTGCGACAACAATCTTCATTCATGCGAGGATCCATTCCCAATGGTGCTGATGGAAGCGTAATGCGGCCAGACGATAACAATCAAGAGGGCCGTGAGTGTGGTGCGAGCACCCGAAGGGGAGGCGACATGAACGGAGGTGGGCGGACGGCAGTATCGGAAGCTTTGACGGAAGAGGGTACGTAAAATAAAGGGAGATAAAATGAGGTTGGCGGTGCTGCTGTGCGATGTGCGAGGGAAGAAGAAAAACAAGTGATTTCTGACATGTCGGTGGGTGTGCCACGGCCATCAATGAGCTCTCAGGGAGAGGGAAAGGAGGGAAGGAGGACGGAGACTGTGCGCACCGACTGCGGCGTGTGGTGCCACAGGATGCAATTGCCATTGTGAAGGGTGCAACGGCCGTCATGCGTTTAGCAGAGCGTCATCTGCAACTTTTTGCCTGCAGAGCCTGCAGGTGCTGCGAGGAGGTGCAGGCGACCTCTCACTATTGGGCTACTGAGGCCGTTTTCTCTCTCTGCTCGGCGGGAGAAGCAACTCTTTTTGCACGTGACGTGCTGGTCCGCATCGATGCTCTCCACGGGGTGTCACGCCGCCGTGCCGTTGCAGTGCAACTCTCTTTTTCCTCACTCCACACGTGGCCCCCCGTCGCTTGCCTTATTTGCAGAGCCATGGCCTGCGGTCCCCCATTGGGAGGCTGCTCACTTTTTCCCCTAATTTCTGTGTGCGTGCTGTTGAGGGGTGCTGTAGAATATTGACTGGTTGGATGGTGATTTTGTGTTTCGCTGTGAGTGGTTCAGGTGTGTACTGCTGTTGTGCTGCCTTTCTGCTTCTGTTCTCTGTTGCTCCTTATGAAGAAGGAAGTTACTACCAAACGCGAATCGCTACTGTGGAATTCGAAGGCTCTGAAAGGACCAACAACTGCACACACACCGCCCACACATATTTGTATGCTCTCACGTGTTGCTGCAGTGAAGGCACCCCGCACACACAACCGTCGCCGCGTGACCGGATCCCACGGAAGGAGGAGGGAAGGAAGAGAGAGTGAGCCGCGGAGGCCCCACATGTCCCGGCGTGTGTTTGCTTCTGCGGTGCTGCTCCTCCTTTTCGCGTTGACGTGCGCCGCCGTGGGGCCTGTGCAGGCCCAAAGCTTTGGAACGAGAGTGTGCGATTCCTATGGAGGACGCAGTTCTGAGCAGTCGCCAGGGGAGTATCGAGCCGCAAACACAGCGGCCGCTGGCCACATTTTCCGCAATCCCCATCTTGTGAATGTGGACGGGATGCTTCTGGTCATTGCTGGAGCTCAGTTCAATGAATCTGCGGGGAGCGGGAGTGCGTCCATGCAGTTGATGGCACGGATCAGCAATGATGATGGGGTGAATTGGAGTCCGTACTCGAGACCTGGAGATCTTGACGCTTTTGCTGCACGCCTTCACCAGATGTTGTTTACCACGCCTTTCATACTCTTCGGACCGCTTTTTGCATTTGTGGAGGGCTACGACTTACGGAACGGAGCCATAATTCGGTTTACCGATGGGCGGGGAGTAAGTGGTGTGGAGTCTGTTATCCATTTTCTGGGGACGGAGCCCGGACGAAGCGGAGGTTTGTCGATGAGTTCCGTCTCTATGAGCGTTCGCCTTCCTTATCTCTATCAACCCGGTGACATGATTGGCTTCCTCAACGATGCCAGTACTCCCATCACGAAAATGACGGATGGCACGCTCGTGTTTCCCGTGCAGTTTCTGACAATGGGAGGGAGCACTGCGTCCACAGTCATGTACTGGAATTCCGGTCAACAGCACTGGACCTTTGCGAACAGCGCGACACATGCGGGCTGCACCAACCCCAGTATACTTGAATGGGAGGCTGGGAAAATTATCATGATCACCTCATGTGAGTGCGGCCGCAGAAGAGTGTACGAGTCGACTGACAAGAGGAAAACGTGGACGGAGGCTCTGGGGACGCTCTCGCGCGTGTGGAGCAACTCATTGGCAGGTCTTGGGCTCCACATTCAGAGTGGATTCATCACTGCAACGATTGGCAGAAAGAAGGTGATCCTCCTCACCCAGCTGGAATATTTCGAGGACAACCAGAAGAGCGAGATTCACCTGTGGCTAACGGACACGAACCGCATTTACCACGTTGGCCTGTTACCCACTGGGTATGGCGCGACCTCCAGCTCCCTGTTGTACGCGAATGATAAGCTGTATTGTTTGTACGAGGCCAGTGGTGGAAGCAACTCTGGAGCCTTCTTCCTGGATCTGACGCTTGAGCTGCAGAAGATAAGGCATGCGCTGTCTACCTGGGCCGCAACGGACAATGCCTTGTCGAGACAATGCAGCTCAATTGCCTCAGACGCCGCGCTGTCAAGATGGGGCTGTTCTGTTCCTTTCCCCACGGCTGGGCTTGTGGGCCATTTGGCCGATAGGCTCCGTGGGGACAAGTGGGAGGACGAGTACCTCGGGGTGAATGCCGTTGTGAGGGGTGCGACGAAAAAGGCTCCCAGTGGGTGGACGTTCGAAGGGCAAGGCGCGGGGGCCGAGTGGCCTGTGGACAAGCAGTGGCCGACCAGACCGCTCCACTTTGCAAACTATGGGTTTACTCTTGCGGCAACGGTGTCGATCCACGAGGTGCCGAAGGGCATCACTCCCCTGATGGGCCTGAAGAGAATGGGGAAGACAACACTCCTGGGACTGTCGTACAATAATAATATGGAGTGGAGCGTGGTGAATGACTTGTTCCCGAAGTGTTTTACCGCATGGGAGCTGGACAAGACGTATCACGTGGTGCTCAAAATGCATGACGGTATGGGCTCCGTGTACGTTGACGGGACTCTCCTTTGGAATAGGAGTCTGAAAAATTCGTTCAATGGAGGGCTGGACACGGTCTCGCACTTTTACTTTGGCGCGTACGATGAGCAGTTGAGCAGCGGAAAAATCCATGCGACGGTGGCGAACGTCTTTCTGTACAACCGCCCGTTGAATGAAACTGAGATTGGTGCCCTCAACGCGAGTAAAGTCACCATTCCACCTCCGGAAAGGAAGCCGGTGCCGGCGAAAGCGTTGACAACTACTTCCCCGCCCGTTGAACCTTTGACCACTTCGGTTACCACAGAGATGCAGCCAACTGTGCCGTCGCCTGCTACTGCCGGACCACAGCCGACGGAACAGGCAACTTTGAACGGGAGCAGTGTTCCGAGTGGTGGCGCTCCATCCACACCAGAGGAGCTCAATGCCGCGACATCCACACCAGAGGAGCTCAATGCCGCGACATCCACGCCAGAGGAGCTCAATGCCGCGACATCCTCAGCAAGGGAGGGAACTGCAGACCAGCTGGCATCTGCCACATCTTCCGATGGACATGAAGCTGTGGCATCTGTTACATCTTCAGGCGCCGCCAGTACTGATGTTGGTGCTTCCTCATCTGATGATGCACAAACGGTGGGGACGGAAGGTGGAGATATGATGCAGGCAGATCAACCAACCCAATTCTCTGTGGGCACCCCCGACGCAGCAAATGCAGCAACACATAACGCTGAAGGCAAGGGACAAGATGGGCTCCATCCACAGGTCAAGGAAGCAGAGGCGGCGACACTCAGCAGCAGCCTTTTAAATTCGTCGCAGTGGGATAACAGCGTTGCTGGCACTATGCGTGAGAGCGGACTGCTGCCGCTGCTTCTTCTGCTGTTGGGGTTGTGGGGGTTTGCGGCTGCGTGAGGAGTGTGCGACCTCAGTGTGGGACACTTGCGCCCTTCCCTGCACCGACACACACACCGCTAGGAATAAATTTTACTCCGCAGAGAATAATTTGTTTTTGTTTCCTCTTAATTTTTTCTATTTTTCCCTTGCTACTTTAGGGCAACCACCATGAACGTTTTTTTTCCGGCTTAAAAATTTTTTTTTTCTGTTCGGAGTATAATTTTTAATGTTTTTTTTTAATGTTTGTTTTTAATTATTTTTGTTTGCTTTAAAATTTTTATTTCTATTTTTTCTTTTTTGCTCCACTCTTCCCTTCTTTTTTTGCTTTTTGGGGGCAATCACTATGGAATTTCTTTTTCTTTTCTACTCTTCCCTCTTTAATTGTTTGTTGCTGCACTCTTCCTGTGAGGGGTGCCGTGTGTTTCCCGCCCAACTGCTCCACTCGCACACCCACCGACACGCTCATGACGACGGCCCTGTGCGCCTCGCCTGCTGCACGCATGAGGAGGGGCCGCGACGAACGGCGCGCTGAGGGAGCCGTGACGTGTGGGCGTGCGACGAGGGCCTGTGGGGCGGAGCACATATTTCTTCCCTCTTGTTTTGCTTTTCTTTTGCGGCCAGGGCGGGCAGACACCCGCAGCGCCACACACACAGCCACACCCTGCCGCCGTGTTTTTAAGATTTTTTTGCTGCGCTCACTCCCCCGATGGAGAGACGCGACCCCCTTCATGTCTGCGTGCTTCTCTCAGTTCCCACACACGAGTGACTGTGCTCTGCGGGCCGCACTCACGCGCCGATGAGAGGGCTGAGGGGAGCAGCAACACGCAGATGACCCCATGGAATATAAACGATGTGCGGACACATGGAGGGTCGGACGGCTGAAATACATTTAAATATATTTTTAATCTTATTTTTCGGACAAAATATGCAGACAATTTCTGGAGCTAGATGGTAGTTGGGTGCTTTTTTTTGTGTTTTTTTCTTTTCCTTTTTAATTATTTGTGTGTAGGCGTAGTAGAGGACGACATTTTCTTTTTTTTTTCTCTTTTTTTTTTCTTTTTTCCAAAGTGTGTGGTGTGGAAGGGCGAAGATGAATTTTTATTTATTTTTGTTAATTTTTAATGAATGGCCGCTGCTTTTTCTGCAGTGCAATATCATGAGCTTGAGCAGTCTTTTTCTACTTATTTCTGCCATGCACCTCCGCCGTACAATTTTTTTGTGTGTGCGTCCCTTCACATGCTCTGCTCCTGTTTTTACTTCTTTGCTTCGTGTGTCTGCAGGCACACACAACAAGATGCACATTGCAGTGGATTTGGATGCTTTTTTTTTAGCGTGTGCTGGCGGTTGCGGGTGGCTGCTGCTTCCTTTAGTGGGCATGAAGGGAAGGAGGAGAGGGAGTGCACCGCGAGTCACCTTTCCTGCGGGTGTGATGCACCACCTACGACTGCTTTGAGTTGGGCACCAAGTCTCATTGTGGGTGTAATGGCTGGAAATTTTGTTGCCACGTCATGGCTGGGTGAGGAATTGCTTCTGCGTGCGGCTCTTTGTGTGATTGCTAGCTCCGTGTGCGTTGTGTGCCGGCAGCGGGCTGTGGCCGTATCTTGTTGGTCGTGGGATTGAACTGGAGGCGGTGGTGGTGTGTCTCCTCTTGTCCATTGTGGGTGATTGCTGGCGGTGTGTGCGTTTTTTGTGCGGACGCTGTCTTGCATTTTATGCACGCGGTGGGACACGACCTATGTGGAAGGCCTCATCCTCCTTGTGCATATACCGATGGCGCCGCGATGATGTGTGTGTGTGTTCTTGCCCGCATTGTTGTGCGCTTGGCTGTTGTCTTGTTGTTGTGTTGTTTTTTAACCAGAGGCAGGAATGAAACAGACGGTTCTGTCGGCATGTCTCCCTTCCTCCTTTTTTCTAAAAAGTATGATGGCTGAGGGTTTGGATAAGGTGCTCTGTGCAGTCCCCTTTTGTTTGGTCATGGCGGCTGCAATGGGACTCTGCGGCTGCGTGTTCGTCGCGATTGTCGCATCTCCCGCTGTTGCTCCCTTGTTGTGTTGGTGGGGGAGGAGGCGGGCGACGGCGTTGTTGGAGTGGCGCCCCAGTTTGAGGAGGAAGGCACCGACCGCACAATTAATCCGGGTTCTTGTCCCCCGTGTCTGAGTGCCGCCACTGTACCTCTTCATTCGTCCTTCTTGTGTGTGCTGTTTACGCGTATGGTGACGCTGTTTGTTGTGCAATGCCGACCCAAGTGAGGGAGAAAAGACGCTTTTTCTGCTGGCGAACGGCGAGTCCTCCACCCCTCTTCCACGTCACCATTTCATCCTTGGACGCGCTCGATGGCCGCCGGTTGTAACGCTGCCACGTGGTCTGTCCCGGCCCTTGTGTGTCTTTCACGGCATCAGGACTGCTCTGTGGTAGAGGCATTTGGTAAAAGGAGCGGTGCCAATGGCCATTTTACTTTTTGCCGGGATCCTGCCACTCTGCATGGTTGTTGTTTGAGGCTGCGTGGGCGGGTGGAGGGCGATGGTGTCACTGGCGTGATTGTGTCTGTGCTTTTTTGTGTCGGTGTTTGTGCTTTGGTGGGGACTGTCTGTGACCGGATGCCTCTGTGTGTCACTGTGTTTATTTGCTGTTGCTCTGCTTCCTTCTTCTCCTCTGACCGTGCAGTTAAGTGTAATTTGGCTTCGCCAGCACGACTATCGTTTCAAGGTGTTAGGGATTAATTGCTGTAGGATTAGAAGTAGTAGGGATACGATCTGGCGGATCGTATCACTAGATTTGCCATCTGTAGAAAGGGATTCATTAGGCGGGAGTTATGGTCGACGCGTCTAGTGCGACACAACACGACAGCCCTGTTGGTACCTGTTTGTGTCTGTGGATGCGGTCTTCGGTGGGTGCGCGTCCGCGCAGCCGGCATCGTGTACGGCACATGGCCATTACGGCTGTGCGTGCGGCGCTTCTTTTTGTGTTGGCGCTGGTTGCGGCGGCGGCGTGTATGCCCGCGGTGCATGCGGTGGTGTTGCGACTGCGGGGCGGCACGGTGGACAGAGCCATCACGGTTGGCCGCGCCGTGGACACGGTGCTGCTGGACGGCGTGTGCATCACGAACGGCGTGGCTGTGGTGTTTGACGTGCCGGCGATGCTTCCCGGCGCGCTGCGCATCGAACTAAAGGACTGCGTGTGCGACGGCGGCGCGCAGATCTACGTGCGGGGCTACAGCGGTGAGCCGGCGAGTGACCGGAGCCTGGAGGTGAGCGTGAGCGGGCTGTCCGGGAGCTACTGCTCGCTCGTGTTTGAGCACAACCTGCCGGCACACACGAACGTGACGGTCCGTGACTCGACGATTATTACGCCGGGGCCGATGCGCTACTCGCAGCTGAGCGGGCTGACGGACGTGGTGGCGTCGCCGCTTGTGCTGCACGCGACGTCGCTGTTGCAGACGCAGCTGCGTGTGAGCAACACTGTGCTGAGGTCGTTGCACGCGGGCGGGTCGGCGGTGCACGTTGGCGGCGGCGTGGACCTGCTGTCGAGCGCTGTGGTGCTTGACGGCGTGTCGCTTGAGGCGTCGGGCGGTCCGACCGCGTCCGCGATGCATGTGGCGTCCTCTTCGCGTCTCAGTCTGCGGAGCCACTCGGTGTTCTCCGTGACGAACGTGTCGGTAGTGAGCCGTGGCGGCGGCATTGTGCTTGGCGAGCGCCTCGCGGTGGTTGATTCGGTGCTGCGCTTCGTGGGCGTCGAGGGGTCTGTTGCGTCGTCGCTGGTGCGCTGCGACGGTGGAACGATCCATGCCGGCGGGTGGCTGGACCTGCAGGACGTGTGGGCGGTGGGCGAGGCGTCGTCTGTGGCGTCGCTGTCGGGGGTGACGCTGAGCGGCGGCACCGTGTCGATTGCGCGCTGCGCTGCCACTGGCGCTACGCTTGTCTCCGGGCCGACGATCACGAGCGGTGCCGTGTCGGTGCAGTGCAACCGTGCCGGCGGCCGGGTGCTGCGGAGCAGCGGCGACTACCGCATGGCCGGCCTGCCCTCCGTGAGCGTGGTGCCTTGCGACGGCTGTGCGGCCGCGCTGGCGTGCTTTGATGGACTGACGGCGTCGTTCTCTGACTGCGTGTGCAGCTGCCTTGCCGGCGGTGTGGGCGAGGCGTGCCTGCCGTTCGACGTGCCGCCTGCGAGGGCCGGCGGTGGTGGCGGTGCGCAGGACTGCGTGATTGGCGTGACGCTGACGGAGTCGGTGACGGTTGGCGGCGGGCGTGCGACGGCGTGCTTCGACTCGGTGGTGTTCAGTGGGCCGATCACTGTGGCGGTGGACCTGCGCTCGATGGACGCGTTTGCTTACGCGCTGAACGTGACGCTGCGCCACTGCGTGCTTGTGGGCGGCGCGCAGCTGCGGATTGGTGGCCTCAGCGAGAGCACGGCGCACCTGGTGCCGCACGCCCTCGTCAACATGACAAATGTGACGTCGCTGGAGGGCACGATTGTGCTGCAGGGCGCGATGCCGCCGCACTCGAGTGTGCTGCTGGCGAACTCAACACTGCGCGCGACGGTTGGCGGGTCGCAGTACGTGCCGACGACCATTGGCCACGAGGGATCCCGGTACGGCCCCGCGCTTGTCCTGGACGGCGTCCGGCTTCTGTCGACGCGGTTTGTCATGACGCGGTCGATCCTGGTGTGTGGCGGGGGCTCGTGCGCTGCGATACTTGTGGAGCACGGCCTTGGCGCCAACCTGTCCAGCGTCTTCTACATGGACAACTGCGTCGTTATTTCGCGGGCGCACGTGATGTACGCTTTTTGGTCGGACCTCCGTGTCAGCGGCGGCTCCGTGTTCTCCATACAGAACAGCTCGTGGAGTGTGCCGAGCATTGGCTTCTACGAAGGCGCGTGTGTGTTTGAGGACGTTGCGGTGGTTGGCGGCAGCGTGCTGCAGATTGTGTCCAGCACGTTCCGTCTTGGCTTCGCCATGCTCATGGCAAACACGCTGACCGTGACTGGCGGCAGCTGGCTGGTGCACCGCGACAACGAGTTCCGCGCCGCCTACGTTGTGTACGTGGCCAATGAGAACGGCGTGGCGTTTCGCGGTCGGAGTGTGTGGTCGATACTTTACAACAACTTCACTTATGGCTCGTACTCGTCAACCATTGCACACATGACAAGCAACTGGTCACCACCATCCGACGCGCGCCCGACCATATACGGCGTGTGCAACGAGGCAAGGGGCTCTCCTGTGACGGATTACCAAGACGACCTCAATATTGGAGTGCCCGTGACGGTGCTGGACTGTGGCACGTGCACCGTGGATGCCGTGTGCTTTGCTGCGAGGACGAGCAGCATCAGCGGCTGTGAGTGTGAGTGCGCTGCTGGCGGCTACGGTGACACGTGTCTGCCGGCTGCTGTTCCGGACGGCCTTGGGCCGCTCCCGCTCCCCGATGCGAAGGACACGGAGGTCCGCTGCGTGCACGGTGGCAGCATCAGCTCCGTGTACGATCCTGATCCCGGTGTGCGTGGTCTGTGCTTTGTCAACGTGACCTTCACCGCCGCGATTGTGCTTGAACTGTCACATTTTGACGTACCGCAGCAGACACTCAACATCACGCTGCTGCATTGCGTCCTCATGGGCCTGTTGATCAAGGGGAGTGGTGCGAGGGTGCACGTGAACGTGGCATCGTCGTTGCTGGATTCTGGTGCATTGGAGTTCAGGGGTGATTTTGGTACGGGCTCCCAGATACTGGTGGCTAGCAGTACGCTTGTGACGACGTCGAGCCACGCTGTTGCCTTTTTGGATTTTTCTTTTGGTGCAAACTCGACGCTGCTGCTGCTTGACAACAACATCGAGGGGAATAGGCACGCAGTCTATTTCATCAATGCTGTTGTTGTTGATTGTGGCGGGATCGTTGTGAAGGGAAATACGCTGAGGACAACGGATAATAACGGTGCGGAATCAGCCGTTTGCGTTCATGCTGTTGATGTGAAGAACGGCGGCTACTTTGACGTTGAGAACAACACGATGAGCGCGGTCGTAGGCGTTTGGTTTGTGAAGAGGGCCACTGTGAGCTCCGCGGGGCTGCTGCGAGTGGCGGACTGCACTTTCGCTTACAGGACGGAATTTTTTGATCCCGCGCTGGTGTATTTATCGAACTCCCTCATCCTTCAGGGTGGAGCGCAGTGGCGTGTGGAGGGCAACAACGTGAGTGCAGCCTCCTTATTAATTGTGCCACGTCCCCAGCATAAAATTCATTTGTCAGGCAGCGGCACCACAGCGGCACTTGCACACAACCGTCAGGTGAACTTGAGGGCTTCCTTTGTCAATATTTTCCCATCGAGCATTGTCGTGACGTCATCCGCGCGGTTGGTCGTTGGGTGCAACTTGCAGGGCGGTGAGGAGGTGTCGTACGACGACGTGTTTCCGGAGGATGTGGTGGTGTTCAGGTGTGGCACATGCAACGACGACGCGGCGTGCTACATGCCCGGGACGGAGTCGGTGGATCGCGGCTCGTGCTCGTGCAGCTGCAAGGACGGATGGCATGGCGCGTCTTGCCTTCCCTTCGAGGTGCCCGACACGGTTGTGCCGCCCTTGCCGGAGAGAGCCGTGGACGGCGACACGAGCTGCGTGGTGAACCAGACGCTGACGAGCCTCACGCTGAACATGTGGAAGGCGTACCACTGCTACGTGGGCGTGACATTCAGCGGCGTGGGTGCTGCGCTGGCGTTTTCCTTTGAAAGTATGCCGCTGCATCTCCCCATCAACATCACGCTGACTGGGTGCACATTTCGTGATGGAGCCGCGCTGCGGTTTTTTGGGGGTGCTGAGGCGGCGGAGTCAGCCGGCGTCCTGATCCGCGTGAGCCAGGCGGTGATGCGGTCCTCCGTTGTTGTGTTTGCACTTGCCCTCCCGCAGCACTGCGACATTGCCGTCACGGAGGTTGACGTGGTGCAGTCTTCCGCGGTCAACTTACCAGGCACTGTGAGAAAGACGCTGAGCGTGGTGACGCTGAGGAGCGTCGTGCTGAGTGCGTCCTCGCTGTTGGTCAGCAACGTCAATGTGCATGCATCGAAGCGTGGCGGGTTTGGTTTGTACTCGACCGGGACGCTGACGCTGGTGGGCGGCAGCTCGCTGTACGTGCGGTACTGCAGCTTTGATGGATACTCGCACATGTTTTACGTGTACAGACTCAGTGTGAGTGACCACTCCGTTTTTGCACTGCTCGACAATACAATGGCCTCCGGAACAAGCCTCCTGTATCAGTGCCTAGACTTCAGCGTGTCGGATCACAGCGTGTTGCGCGTGGTGGGGAACAGTGGTTCCGTGTCCTACGCCATCTTTGCAGAAGGATCGTGGACCGTCCAGCGGTCAAGCTGGTTGGATTGGCGCGACAACGACGTGGGATTGGGTGCGGTTTTCAAGGTATGGGATTCCGCTTTTGTGAGCATTGACAGCAGCAGCGTGGTGACGCTGACGGGCTGCAAGATGGGCTCGACTGGTTTTTCGGTGCCTTTGCTGAAGCGGGTTGGGGCCGGCTACCGGTTTGTTGCTGGGTGCCTGACGGTCGCGGGACGGGAGGTGACGACGGCGGCGGAGCTGGAGTTGAACGGCATCATCAACGTGACGACGGTTGCTGCGTGCGGGGAGTGCACGAAGGACGGCGACTGCTTTGCACCGCTGACGACGGCGGTCGTTGACTGCGAGTGCCAGTGCGCTGCTGGGGGACACGGCGATGTGTGTGTCCCGGCGCCTGTGCCTGCTGGTCCGCCACCGCCACCGCCGTCGCCGTCAACACCACCACCACCGCCGATTGGTGAGTGCATCAGCGACATGGTGTACCCCGAGGTTGCGCAGTCTGTGGGCGGCGGGCTGTCGTGGCTGTGCTACCGCAATGTGACGTTCAGCGGGGGCGGCATGAGCCTGACGGTGCTGGTTGGGGCGATGACGGGCGACGTGGCGCATGTCACGTTCGATGGATGCACGTGGAGGGACGGTGCCGTGCTGGTGCTGTTGGGCAACGCGTACGCCGCTGTTGGGTCGCTGAACATAGTCGTCACCGACAACAATTTTATTGACGCGCTGCTCATCCCGGAGGGTGGGTTTCCACCGCACACGAACATCACGATCAGCGGGAACCGCTTCACTGTCACGAGGCTGATCCCTCGGTCGGGTTTGGACATTAGGAGGCCGTCGTGTGTTGCGATGAATGGACTGGCGATCAGCAACGACTCCGCGGTGGTGCTCAGTGGCAACGTGTTTCAGAGCGTGACGGCATCGTCAAGCGCCATTCACGTTGTCAGATCTGCGCTGAGCGTGTCGTGGCACTCCGTGTTTGCGGTGGTGGGCAACACGTTTCGTATGGATGGCGGAGACAGTACGCTGATGCATCTTGAAGGGTCTAGACACTCCTCATCGCTGAAGGTGCTGAACAACTCTGCCGTGGTGATCCGAGGCAACGTTGTGACGAGGCTGGTGAAGTACTTCATGCACATTTTGTCGGCCTTAATTGTGGAGTCTTTTTCGGCGGTTGTGTTTCAGGGCAACGACATGCAGGGAAGCTCGGTTGTGTTTTATTCATCCTTTGCTTCCAACATCTACTACCACTCCTGGCTGCAGCTGAGCGGCAACCTCTGCCGCGCATCACCATTGGATGCGTTTGCTTTTCTTCTCCCCAAAGTGAATCTCCGCGACTCCACGGTGTCTGTTTCCGGCAACCGATTCATGTCCAACACGGTCGTGCCGACAGTACTGCTGATATCCTCAGTTTCCAGCGATCTCACAAACGGAGCGATTGTGGCTGCTTGCAACACTGTGAACGGCGGAGAGGAAGCAAACTACGCCATTCCGTCCGTGTACAACGCCACAATTCTGACCTGCAGCGACCAATGCGCCCTTGCGGCGTCGTGCTTCCCCGCGTACACGACGACGGCCTCGAGTGATGTCTGCGCCTGCACGTGCGCTGAGGGCGGCCACGGCGATGCGTGCCTGCCCGTTGCTGTCCCCGAGCCGCCGAGCACCGACGGCGCCGACTTGTGCGTGCGAGACGTGCGTGTGGATGTGGAGGTGAGTGCCGGTCTCGGGACGTCGGTGGCGTGCTACGTTGGCGTGACCTTTGCGGCGGACGTCGTGGTGGACGTGGGCTTGATGTCGGGGAGCGTGCGCAACGTGACGCTGGCGAACTGCGCGTTTGTGGACGGAGCGAGCCTGTACGTTGTTGGGTGGCGGTCCGACCCGCCTGCTGGACACCGCGCCGATGTGTTGATCAGCGGGCTTGAGTCGCGCTCTGGCGGCGGCGTGCTGGTGGCGAACCGATTTCCGCCGGGCTCGCGCGTCACTGTGGTGGACTCGGTGCTGATTGCGGAGAGGCGTGTTGCGTACCGCGGCGCCTACGGCCTTGGCGATGCCTCCGCGTGCCTTGTGTTGCACAGCGTGAATCTGGCGGGGAGCGTGCTGACCATTGCGCGCTCGCAGGTGGCGGCTGTGTTCCGCGACGCTGTTGGCGTGTTGGTTGTTGGCGGCGTGGCGCTGTCGTCGCGCGGTGCGCTGTACGTGGACGGGCTGTTGGTGCAGACGGCGCGGGGGCTGTGCGTGTCGGTGGAGGGCGGTGTTGCGGCCAGTGGCGGCTCCGTGGTGGCGTTTGTTGACAGCGACTTCCTGCTGTGCAAGCACGCGGTGTCTGTGCGTGGGGCTGTGAGCGTGTCGGGCTCCGCCGTGGTGCTTGTGCGGAGCGACTTTGTGTTGACGGAGGACTACGCGGTAGCGTTTTATTCGACGGTGAGCCTGGCCGACGGGTCGATGCTGCTGGCGAAGGACAACGTGCACGACGGCGTCTCGAGGGAGATGCTCTACGCCGCTGGCGCCGTGACCGCTGTTGGGAGCACGCTGAGCTTCGTGCGCAACCGAGCGCTGCTTCCGCGGATGCTGTCGCTGAGCCTGTCGCTTTCGGCTGGGGCGCATGTGAGGGTGGCGTGCAACGACGCTGGTGGCCGTGTCCTGTCGACGGCGGAGGAGTACGCAGCGGCTGGTTTTGGCGACGCTGGGAGCATCGACGTTGTTGGGTGCGGCGCCTGCGACAGGGACACGCACTGCTACGCGCCCCGGACTGCGTCTGCGAGCATGAATAACGGTGTGTGCGTGTGCGCGTGCGGCAGCGACGGGTACGGCGAGGCGTGCGTGCCTGTGGGAGCTCCCGTGCTGCCGCCCGCTGTGGGCACTGCGCCAAGTGTGTTTGTCCGCGAGGGCGTGGCGGTGCAGTCGGTTTTCGTTGTGCCTGCCGGCGCGAGCGAGGTGACGCTGCGCCACGTTGTGCTGGACGGCGTGAGTCCGGTGCTCTACTTGCCGTGGATGGCGCGAGACGGCGTGCGGATCGTTGTGCAGAACGTGTCGCTGCTGAACGGTGCTGTGCTGTACGTGATGGGCGGTAGATCGTTGCGCGGGTCGATGGCGGCGGGGAGCGACGAGAGCGGGCCGGTGGAGCTGTCCGTGTGCGATGTGGAGGCGCTGAACGGTGCGCTTGTGCTGACCGGCACGTATCCCGCGGGGTCCGTGCTGACGGTGACGGACTCCCTGCTGGTTGCCGCGAGGCCGACGCCGCTTTTGTATCTTCCTGGCTCGCAGTCCTCGCCGTACGCACCGGTGCTTGTGCTGTCGGGCCTGCGGCTCGTGCGGTCCGTGCTGGTTGTGTCCGGCGTTGCCCTCGTGACCGTGGTGACTGGTGGGCGGACGGTGGTGGTGGACGGCGCTGTGCTGGAGCTTGTCGGTGGCGGTGTTGCGCTGGACGCGGCTGTGTTCGGCGGCGACTATGCGTTGTACGCGAGTGCGCGCGTGGTTGCGTTGGGAGGCGCTGTGCTGCGCGTGTCGGGGAGCCAGGTGTACGCCGCGCATGGATTGGTGTTTGGCGGCGGTGTGGTGGCCAACGCGTCCGCCGTCGTAGTGAACGAAAACGCCGGTGCGCTGACGGATGGCGCGCTGCTGGAGCTGCGGGGGTCGGCGTGGTTTGCGTTCGGGTCGTGGTTGTCGGTGCGCGGCAACAGCATCAGCGGCAGGCTCCTGTCGGTGCCGTCGTACCCGCGCCGTGCGGAGCTTGTGCAGAGCACGCTGACGCTCCACGGGAACGCCGGCAGCGGGCCCGTCGTGATGGACGGCACCGTTGCGCTTGGGGGAGCCGGCCGAAGGTTCGTCGTGGGGTGCCTGACGCTGAACGGGCAGACGCTGCAGCCGATGGACTACAGGTCCGCCGGCATCATCGGGGAATTCCGCCCCGTGGCGTGTGGCGTGTGCGACGCCGACGTGCGCTGCTTTGCTGCTGCGACGAGGGCGATGTCGGGGTCGTGCGGCTGCCGCTGTGCTGAGGGCGGGTACGGGCGCGACTGCCTGCCGGTGTACCTGCCGCACGTGGACGGGTGCAACCGCACGCTCGCCCCGCCGCCGCTGAGCCACACGGCGACGCTGACGGAGACGCGCAGCCTGACGCCGACGTGGACGCCGAGTCTGAGCGCGACGCACTACAGTCCGACGCAGTACGGGCCGACGGAGATCATTCGGGTGACGGAGACGGCGGCGCTGTCGCCCACGCGGACCCCGACAGCGTCGGTGAGCAGCACGCTGTGGTGGAGCGAGGTGGCGTGCCCGACGCTCGCCGTGACGACGACGGCGGCTGGTGGGAGCCTGACGCAGAAGGACATCCGCGGCGGTGGGAGCGCCGTCCCGACGCGGCTCATGGTGACGCTGCCGCCGCCGTTTCGATGGGCACGCGACCCGCAGCTCGGCACGCACCTGAGCTTCGTGCCTGTGTCGACGGCGCAGCCGCGCGGGTTTGGCGGTCCGTGGGGAGCGATGCTGAGCAACGCGACGTGGGTGCGCAACGCGACGAATCCGTCCACCGTCCTGGAGCTGGCTGTGCCCGTGCACCGCGGTTACTTCATTGCTGCCGACGAGACGATAGTCATTCGCTGCGACGCTGCGGCTGTGTTTGGCGGTTGCAAGGGTGTGCTGCTTGGGTCCTTCACGATCAGGTCTGACACGCTGCCCGCTGCTGCCAGCGCCCTCTCGGCGATCACCGGCGTTGTTGCGGGTGCGACGGCTGTTGCCGTGGTGGTGACCGGCGGGCTGGGCTCCGTCCTGGAGATGCAGGCGCTCGGCGTGTTTGCGATGATGCCATGTGCCTTGGCGCAGGAGCGTGCGAGCACCGTTGCGCTGCCGTACTTCCTGTCGCTGTTCGCTGCCCTTGACCCGCTGTGGATGGCGGTGGACAACGCGCTGCTGGCCGCAGTGTTCGGGTGCGTGCACTGCGGTGTGACGGCGGCCTTCCAGCGGTGGCGCGGCGTGGACGCGGCGACTGCGTGGGCGGCGATGCGCTTCCCGAGCCTGACGTACGTCGTGGCGCACGCGATGCATCTCGGCATCTTCTTCGGCTCCGTTCTTTCACTGGCGATGCCCGGCGCCCGCGTGCAGCACCGCGTGGTTGGTGTCGTTGGCGTGCTGTACGGTGTGGCGTTCCCTGCTGGCGTGTGCTACTTGATTGCCCGCCACGTGGGCGCGAGCTTCACGAGGTACTGGCAGTTTTCGAGGAAGCCGCTGCACGAGCGCCTGCTGTACCCCGTCGGGTATTGGCACCCCGCGGCGCAGCAGCGGATGTACGGCGGCCTGCTGACGAACATGAGGGGCGGCCGCGTTTACTGGTGCGTGTTCCAGCTGTCGGTGCTGTGTGTGGTGGGCCTGATTGCGGCTGTGCACCCGCCCGTGGGAGGCTGCCACGTCCAGTACTTCTGCATGGCGGCTGTGCTGCTTGCGGGTGCGGGCGTGGTTGCCTTCACGAACATGATGTGCTCGTCCTTCCTGACGGTGATGCACGCGACGAGCTTTGTGCTCCTTGCGGCGCTGTGCGTGGTCAGCGCGGCGAACCATCTTGCGCCGAGCGACGGCGGTGCGAGGGCGTACGTGGCTATCGTGCTGCTGCTGACCACTGTGCTGCTTGCGGTCACTGTGTACAGCGTCGTTGTGTGGCACGCGGAGGACCACAACTGGCAGGAGCTGCGCGAGCCGCGGCGTGGTGGGCTGGAGGCGCTGCTGCGCGATGACGAGGAGAGCGACGAGGAGACGCAGAAACTCCACGACATGGCGTCATCGTCGTACGCCTCTGGCACCACCGTTGCGTCGTCGTACCGACCACCCGCATTGCCGTAGCAGCCCATGGCCGGTGACACCCGCTCAGACACTCTGAGCTTGTTCGACCGTGCATCCAGTGCGAGCTGCAGCATTAATTGTGTTCCTCTGGACAGGTGAAGATGCTCCGCTTGACGAAAAAGCTGGCGCAGTTTCTTTCTTTTGGGATGGAAAGGCTCCTCCCCCAATAGCACCGTTACGCGGTGAGAAGACGCAAAGCCCGTTGCAGACGCGGCATAACGTGGATGCGTCTGGCAGGGATCTTCTTTCCATTATTCATAGACTGATTGGGTGATTGATTTGGTGTTTTTATTCTATTTTACCGATTATCGACGACAACGGATTATCGAACTATCACGCCAGCCCGGGGCGGATGCGTAACGGGTGTGTGCGTGTGTTTTGCGCCCGCCGCTGCAGCACCGAGTATGGGAGCTGCTGCTTTCTCTATTTCATATCTGTACTCTGTAATGAGGACATGCTTGACGGTGGTGGCTGGTGTGCGGGCCATAGGATGCATTCAGGAAAACGTTAGAGAAAACAATCGATGAGGCCCTTCTGTGACGCGTCAATTTCTGGAGGTTGTGAGTGTGCGTTGCTGGCTGACATGAGGGAGGACGTGGGGGCCACGGCTGTGCAGCTGCGCGGCCACCCATCGGACTCCGCCCTGACCTCGTCATTGATTGTTGGTTTTTGTTGGTTTGTTTCTATTTTGTTGTGCGGGTGCCTGCAGTGACTCTCCCTCCTGTTGCACGATGACTGTGTGGGAGGGCATGCCTGTCGCTCTTTATACTTCTGATTTTGTGTAGAGCGAACAACAAGAGAAGGAACGAAGAATTATGCGGAATGACGTATTACTTTGCTTGTATATCGATGTATTCTTGTGGGCTATTGTATCATTTCTCTTTTTTTCTAGTAACTTGTGAAGAGAATGATCGCGCGAGAGCTGGCGAAATTAGTATATATACATATACATCCTGATAAACGAATGCACTCCTTTATGATACTTTTCCTATCTTATGAATTCTTGGGGAGAACACGAATTTATTGGGGCATGGAACCGATAGGGGCCAGATATTTTTCTATTTCTCCATTCTACCCGTCCCCTTTTTGTTTCCTACCTCGCGGCGGGGTCTTGTGGTTGGAGGAGTCCAAAGTCCGCCACTTCGTAGGTAATAATATTTCAGATCCTATCTGAGTGCAAAGTCCAAGCGAGGGGTCAAAAGAATATATATATATAATCAGAAAACAACATTGAGGCAATGAACTGCCCTTGCTTTACCTTCTGTTTCCTTCCTGTCGTGTTTGGTTTCTTTGGATAATTTCAGGATCCGTCCAGCGGCCCAGAAGATTATTCTCTTTTTTTTTCTTTACGTTGCTCCGCACATGTCTCAGTGTTTGTTTTGTTGCGGCCACACACGGGTAGTTTGAGTTGCGGATAGTTTTTCTACTTGACGTCGTTTTGTGTTAGGCACTAACACGGGCACGTTCGTCAAGCATCCACTCTCCACAGCATGGCGCCTGGCATTTTGGAGTCATCCCAGATGTAACGCAGGCACCGCCGCCGTGGCACTCATGGCAAGCAAGGTGGAACGCGGGATAGTGAAGGATATTGCGCTGCACTTGTGTCTGCTGCATTAGTTCTGTCGTGGTGGCCTTCAATGTAGAAGAATAGGGATGAACTTTGCACTGTTCCGCGGCTTGGAGGATGATGATTACATGTCGTGTCAGAGTGTCAGTAACACTTCATTTGCATCTTGCGATTCTCAAGAGGATTTGACATCCCTTCCACAGAATGGAAAAGTTTTTTTTTGTTTCTTGTCAATTCCGCCAGTCGTTCTGTGTTGTGGGTCATGAATCGACCCATTCACGTGCAGTTGAAGAACCCCTGTGTTGTGTGGCCGTGCGATTCACATTCTGACGTGGGCTTTGAGATTACGGTGAGCGGGATCATGGTGAAAACTGAGCCTACATTAGAGGCCGGTGCTGAGCTTATGAAGGTTATCGTTATCACCTTCAGTGGGGTTGCCGTGTGTGCAAATGCTGCTAAGGAGCAACCGCAAAAGATTGTGGAAATTGATCATCTCAGTATGCGCATGACCTCCGTGTACAGTTCTGCGGGTATTCTCTGTCGCAAGAACGTTGCTATTGTTTTTGACGGCGTATCCTCGTTGTTTTTTGATGAGGATGCATTGCGGTCTCTCACAAGGTGCGCCGTGAGCCATGGGATCATGAAAGAGGTTCCCGAGTATTGCCGTCCGTTTTATAAGCTGCGTTCATTGAGTTCACGTTGGTCCCACGCCAAAAGTTGTGTCTTCGCTTTTATACGGGACAGGAGGGGGCGTTACAACTTTAATTCGTTGCACCTTCACTTCTACGCCGAAGCCCGCACGTCGTATCTTGCGCTCTTGGATTACTGCCATCGCACACGGGACATTGCGGAAAGGAGGGAGCAATTGGCCGATATTGAGGGTGATATTCGCTATCGTGATGTGGTGTTATTTTTGAGGCGCAAGGTTCAAGAGAGATACTCCACGACGGTACTTGCTGGCAGTACAGGGGCGGGTGTGACACCGCCGCCGACGCTGCCTTCAGATGCTCGTGAATTTGTTGTTGTCTTGTCTCTTCACGTGGACGCGAAAATTACGTGCGTGTGGTTGCCTGCTGAAACAACGGTGTGGCTGCGTGATGTCGCGTTTGTGAAGCGCCACGGGGAGTCCAATTTTTCGGTTGGGAATGTCACATTGGTTGCGGGGGGAAAGTCTCAGCTGCTACGGGCGCCGGATTCCGGGGAACCGTTTTTTTCTCTTCAGCAAACCGAAAGCAATGGCATGACTTTTGTCAGGACGACGTTAGAAGCGTTGCGTTTTATCACCACATCTAATTGGATGCTGCAATTGGTTCAGCCTATCATGGTTGCCATGCCACACGTTCTGCGGGCGATTCCAGAAACAAATTGTAATGCACCGGAGACAAAATTGAGTAATCGATGTGAAAAACCAAAAGTTTTGTTTTCCCATTGATGGATTTTCATGTGGATGATTTGCGGTTTCATTTGAAGCAACTACCCCTGACGCATATGGAGCGAACATCCGGTGACTCACGTGTGGGTCTTTTGATGAAGGAATTGTCTGTGCGTTTTGGCGAGGAAACGGACGTGCTATCACCCATGAAGGTGGAAATGACTGAAGAGGAGGATATTTTGGTGTCTGCGGTGACGTTAAATGTATCGAATGCGCTGTGGGAGTATTTGTACCACGTTCGAACTGAGTGGAACGATGCCCTACTACGGGTTAGTAACATGCCAGGCGTTGTATCAAGAGTGCAGTCAACAACGGGTAGCACACTGATAAAAAAAAGTCTTTCGCAGAGGTGTGTTGTGAGGCTGAATTAAAAGAGGAGTTTAATTCCGCGCTAAAATTACAGCGGACATATCTCTTGGGTGTCGTTATTACTTTTGAACCCTTAAATCTCCGTATGCAGCTGGGAACTATGAATACGTGGAGAGGGGCACAAACGTGTGGTTTTCCTTCGGTGCATGCGAACATATCATCGTTTGAGTTTTCAACAGATCATGTGGAAGGAGGTGTATTGACGGTGACGTGTCCTAGCGGCATTTTATACTCAAAAACAAGTTCAACAAGTGACGCTTCACGTGTGAATGTGTCGATAGGGGTGCTGGAATCAGCATGGAAGGCGTCTTCCACAAGAAATTTATTGCATGTTGATGCTATGCAATTCCATGTATATGGCGATGCGACGCACTGCTCCGCTGAAACGCTTCGGTCTTGGATGCTCTGACATTTGCCCCAATGAAGTGGTTTTACTGCCGCCAGTTGAGTTCAATTCCAACAACCGCACGACCGTATCTTGCGTCCTCTTTGCAGGTCTCAGTGTGTCTTGCGGAGGTCTGTATGCAACGACTCGTTTTTTTTGGAGTTGGATTTGTTGGGAGCTTTGATAAAAAGTTACGCCACCTTTTTTGTGAACAACCTTGTGCCCACAGAAGCCTACCGACCGCTTTTTAGTGGTTTTAGCAATTTGGCCTTCGTCATGTACGCTTCTTCTTGTGCAGTTAAGTTTGGCGGGGGTGAAGCTTTAATGTGCCGAGTGAATATGCCCTCAATAAATGGTGGTGCGGGTGCGCCACTTTTGAATTTTGGTGAACTTCTTCCTGAGCTACGGGAGACATCACCATTGACGTTGATCAACGTTTGTGAAAAGCTTTTAGCGGA
>NW_920451.1:0-23414 GCF_000209065.1 Trypanosoma cruzi
ACGGCAGCAGCAGCAGCGCACAAAACATTACGCAGATGGAATCAGTACCAAACCAAAACACGCACACAGTCCCGCAAAACAAGAGTTAAACAATAAATGAAAAAAGAAGATTAAAAAAACACACAAGGCCCAAGTGCGCATGCATATGAGTGTGTCTGATGCGTCCAACGTGACGGATGTGGGAACAACGCAGAGCACACAGCACGGCAGCAGAAGCAAAAAAAGCAAAAAACAATCACCATTTTATATTACATGGTATGTCGGATTAATAAAGAGGAGCACCAATCACTGCAGTTGTGTGCCGGCACTCACAGCCCACACTTCCCCTCAGCACAGACTGCTGTAAGCCAGCACGGACACCGCGAGCACCAGCGGGGCATAAACCCACGCAGGGCTGCTGGGACTGCCGTCAATTTTGCGAAGAAGTGGCGGTGCGCGGGTGGTCCTCGTAGTTGGCGCCTCTGTAGTCGTAATGCTTGGCGCCTCCGTGGTAGTGGTGGTCGCAGTTGGTGCTTGTGTAGTGGTCGTCGTGGTCGTAGTCGTTGTAGTTGTTGTCGTCGTAGTGGTAGTCGTGGTGGTAGTCGTTGTGGTCGTCGTCGTTGTGGTCGTAGTGGTGGTGGTAGAATTGTTCTTAACATTAGCACTCGCTGGCACACATACGGACGGGCAGCAGCACAAGGCGAGCACCAGCAGGGCGCACAGCAGACGGCACGTCATCATCATCGTGAGTGTGGTCGTTCAGTGGTGTGGAGCTGATCTGCACAGTGAGGAAAATGGAGAGCAACAGAGGAGAAGAGAGGTGCGGCAGACACACACGGAGGGCAAACCACACAAGACGAGAGAGCAGCAGCCAGGCGTGCACCGTACGCCGCACAGCACGCACGACACACACTCCAATCCGCGGCAACAGGCACACACAAACACACACAGTCATGCAGCGAGAACAACACACAGATGGAGGAGGGAGAGACCAGCAAGGGCGGCACACAAGGCCCCACCACATGTACTGCACATGGCGAAGGCGTCTGTCGTTTCCGCACCCCTCACGGACGGCCTTCACGCAAAAGTGGAGGCGCAGCGCCCACAGCAACAAAAAAGCAATGAAACAAGAAAAAAGCAATCCCCGCACACCACGAGAATTCATTTTCCACGGTAACTGCAGGCAATATTCATCACAAGGACAATATAGTTTCCTCTGGCCTTCTCTCGCCTTCAGCACACGCCACTTCATGCAAGCGCAGCCACCATCGCGGCAGCAGCAGCAGCACACACACAAGAAGCAAAGTGAAGGAGTGGACTGGGAGACCGCGGTGCTGCGGTGCTGCCGTCACCGTCGCCAGTAGCTGCCGCAACATTTGCTCTGGTGGTGGTCGCCGGTGCTGTCCCGAAACCTCCATGAACGTCTTTCGAGTAGCATCGGTGTTCTCACGTCGGCGTTCCTCTTCCGCCGTTGCAGCATCAGCCTTTTGAGTGTTGACGGAAACCTTCTCGGGGCACGGCCCACCTCGATGGGTGACAGTATCATCTTCACTTCGACCGGGAGATGACTAGGGCATTTGACCTGGACCCTCGGAGTCTGTATGCCGCGTGGTACCAGAGGGGTTGGAGCTTCCTCTGGCTTTGGTGGGCATTCGGTTGTGCCCCCGCTCTGCTTTTCATCCAGTGATGGTGGACGCAGCCCCGACACCTGCTGCTGGGTGCCGAGCGATGCTCCCTGATTCCCTGATGAGTGTCCTTGTGCCGCAGCTGCTCCTCGACCCCCTGATCTATGGGGGACCTGAAGAAGCTGGTGGTCCGCCTCCTCCTCCTCCTGGCGCCAGCACCTGTTTTTGCTGCTGAGTGAGTTCCCGGGCGGTTGCCACGCCCCCAGCTTCCCCCGCCTCGTCCCTGCGGCCATCAGTAGAATGCGCTGAGTCCCCAGAGACACCTGAGGATGTGTGGCCACGGTCGCCAGCATTACCCACCCGGTAGGAGGACTGCTGCCGCCGGCTGATGGAGCTCGAGGCGGAAGATGCGATTCTGCGTCGCCCCTGACACCCACCCCCAACACGTACAATGATGCACTCGACAATGGTTTTCCACAAATATCCCTGAAAGCCCCCTCCTTCCCCCCGCAGCCGCCCCTTTCCTCGTCATTCTTCGCCTCCGCAGAAACAACGGTCCCTAGTAATCTCAGCGGTGCAATCAGCCTCCAGTCCGCCTTCAGAAACTCGCCGTCACTCTCCCCCTTGCTCATGGCCATCATTTCGCGTCCCCCACTCTCAGTGCAGTGCTCGTGCCACGAGCAGCCACCGTCACGGGCGCACCGCACTAGAACACGCAGGCAGCACACAACAGCACCACACGGCTAGCCATCACCACATCCAGTAGAGCCACCTAACACTGTGGAGCCGCCCTGCAAGAGCATGGGAGAGCAAAAAGAAACAAGGCCGCTACACCACACACAGCCACCGCACAAAAACAAACGGCAGCAGCAGCAGCGCACAAAACATTACGCAGATGGAATCAGTACCAAACCAAAACACGCACACAGTCCCGCAAAACAAGAGTTAAACAATAAATGAAAAAAGAAGATTAAAAAAACACACAAGGCCCAAGTGCGCATGCATATGAGTGTGTCTGATGCGTCCAACGTGACGGATGTGGGAACAACGCAGAGCACACAGCACGGCAGCAGAAGCAAAAAAAGCAAAAAACAATCACCATTTTATATTACATGGTATGTCGGATTAATAAAGAGGAGCACCAATCACTGCAGTTGTGTGCCGGCACTCACAGCCCACACTTCCCCTCAGCACAGACTGCTGTAAGCCAGCACGGACACCGCGAGCACCAGCGGGGCATAAACCCACGCAGGGCTGCTGGGACTGCCGTCAATTTTGCGAAGAAGTGGCGGTGCGCGGGTGGTCCTCGTAGTTGGCGCCTCTGTAGTCGTAATGCTTGGCGCCTCCGTGGTCGTGGTGGTCGCAGTTGGTGCTTGTGTAGTGGTCGTCGTGGTCGTTGTAGTTGTAGTTGTTGTAGTTGTTGTCGTCGTAGTGGTAGTCGTGGTGGTAGTCGTTGTGGTCGTCGTCGTTGTGGTCGTAGTGGTGGTGTTAGGATTGTTCTTAACATTAGCACTCGCAGTCACACATACGGACGGGCAGCAGCACAAGGCGAGCACCAACAGGGCGCACAGCAGACGGCACGTCATCATCATTATAATTTTATGTGGCTTATTGTGTTATGCTTATCTAAAGCAGGTTGGAGAAGTAAAGCGGAGAAACGGTGGTTATGAAATATCTTATATTGTTGAGCGGGCACAAGAAAAGAAAAGGGTTTTCTTTTTATTATCAGATCAAGAGAAATAAAAGAAACACGTTCCTTCTCTTTTGTTGTTGGTTTCATTCTTGTTTTATTCCCTGTGGATTGCGGTGCCTAAATGAACACCGTACGTGGGATGTCATTGGAGCGGCTGCGTGATTTTTTCGGACAAAAAAAATCAATTATTGACTGCAATGCGCTCCACTTGTTGTAGAACAATTCCGTGGGTATTGCGTGGGCAAAGTTATGATGCGCTTCTTTTTGTTTGTTTGTTTTTTTCTTGTCTTGTCTTGTCGACTTCCATTCGTCAAGTTAATCCCTCGTGGCTGCGTTCCATTTCTCTCCCCCCTCCTGAAACCATGTGCACATGATTCGATGTTTCTGTGTTGGCCCTGTGCCCGTGCAGTGAGTCCCCCTCCCTTTTTTTTTTTTTGTTTTTTTTTTTTTTTTTCGGCAGGGACGGGAGTCCGTAAGACACGGAAAGGAGGAGTGACAACGCACAAAAAAAAAACAACAAAAAGAAGGAGAAGAAGAAGAAAGAGAAAAATAAAAAAAAATAAAAAGTGCGAATTCTTCCCGCCCGTCCCTTTTTTCTTTTATCCTCCTTTTTGTGATGGTGTTGCCTTTGTTTTTCTCATGACTGCCTAAACGCCTCCCACCAGCCAGTCCAACACACACACAGAGAGAGAGAGAAAAAAAAGAAGAAATGACTGTGGTGTAAACACACGCGGTCAGTAAAGTTTTTACTCATTCACCCCGGCCTCTTCCCTTCTCGCTTAAAGTGGACGTCCTCACACCCACCCGTGTGCTTTTCAGCCCCATGCACAAAACACAGAGTGAATGAGTGAGATGAAAAAAAAAAAGAATTGGAAGACAAAACGCAATGAGAGACACATGCATAGATGGGTTATTCACTGAGAATAAAGAAAAAAAATTTTTGTCTCAATTGAGCCTTTCATATGTTTTTCGTACTGTCTCCTCCAGCTTTTCATGCGACGGCATTTTTGTTGTTTCGCCGTACACAACAAAAGTTAACGGTCTCTGAACCATTTCAGCGCAGACTCGTTTTAATTCGTCAATGGTAATATGTTTAGTTCCTTCCGTTGTCTCGCTCGCCGTAATGATATGATCATGCACCACCATATTGAATCCCATGTCAGAGAGTAGCTGCTCACGGCCCTCACCAAGTAGAATAAGCTGCGACCGCAGCTGGTTCTTTGCCATTTCAAGATGCAAAGGACTCACACGCTGACATATGGAGGCAGCTTGATAAATCATCACCTTCAAAAGTGCGTAAACGTATTCATGTGGTGCACTTCCATAGAGTCCAATGAGACCACCGTCACTGTACCATGCCGTAATGCACTCCAGCCCGTGCAAGAATCCCTCCCTGTTCAACACTTCACGAAAAATTTTTGTTTGCATGCCCTTTCCAGGACCTCCAGAGCTAAAAGACGTCCCACCACCCAAAAGAGTTTGAATAACACTGATGTTGTAGTAGTCTGGGTGATTCATAGGAACACCCTGACAGAAAAGTGCAACATGACTGAGATTCTTCTCTTGAAATTTGTTCATGCTCTCTGGAGCCTCCGTCTTCTGCACCAGCCGACTGCCGCCCGTGTACGGATGCTTACGTGGGGCGCCAAGAGGTGCCGTCTCACTGTCAAAACTCAAAATAAGTTCTGCTTCAGCGGCAAATTGCTTGTGATCGGCGACCCCTGTTGCAGCAAGTACGGTGCGCTCGGGTCGGGTATAGGTGCGGTGAAAGGCGGTAAACTTCTCAAGTGTCAGGTTGTCAAGATCCTCCTTTTTGGGGTCGAGAGGTTGTCCAAGCCCCTTGCCATTCCACCCCGCCTCGTGCACAAGTTCCAGGCAGACACTCGTCGCATCGCGGTGGTGTAGGCCCGCCCGTTCACCGGTCTTCTCCTTTGCAATTTGAAACTCCACCTCATCCCGCGTCGGGTGCAGGCACATTGCGTTGAGCAGCTCAAGACCATCCTTCTGATGATATCGTGGCATCATGAGCATAACCGACATGGCCTCCTTGTTATTTGTCACCTTGAAGGCGTTACCGAGTGAACCAAGCGCCTCACTGATCTCGCGGCCGGTAAATATCTGGTTACTGCGCAGCGGCAACGATTCAAATACGGCCGCCGCCCCTGTATTCTTCTCATCCTCAAATTTTGTTCCATTTAACATAAAAAGGCCCATGCCTGTGATGCCATTTCCATCATCGCATGTCAACACACGCAAACCGTTCGACAAGCGAGATAGTACGTAGTTGTCTTTCTTCACGGTCTGCACAATACCACGTCGTGGAAGGCAGCAGCGCAGCATGAGTGACACCACCAACAACCCCCTTTTCTACCACCTCAAAATGGGGGCCTATTCGCTTCCCTCGCCTCACGTGCCTGCAAGCGTAAACCCTCAGAAACACAAGCACAATGCACCTGACTCCCTCTTTTTATTACCCTATTTGTGCCTGTATGTTATTTGTTGAGCGCCTCCTTCCTTTTTAGGGTGGTGCGGCGTGAAGCGCAAGGAAAAGGATTTAATGACAAGCGCGCATAAAAAAAAAAGGTTAAAAAAAGAGCAAATTAAAAAGGTTCCGAGGCATGGGTAAAGCAATTTATACACAGACAGAAGAAGAAAGAGAGAAAGAGAAAGGAAAAGGAAGACGTAAGCTCGGTGCATAGCCGCACAGTCCCTCTCCATTAAACGTCCTTTCGTCGCCTTTTTTCCGTCGAAATCCCCCTTTTCCTCTTTTCTTTGTTGTTGTTGTTGTTGTTTTTTATTCGTGTATTCCCTCACCTCCATATTTCCTGACGCGCCGCTGCAATTTGGGTCGGGCTGCGGCGGGAGCCTCACCGCGCACATGAAGGAAGAAAAATTGCAAGAAGGACGCCACGTGCAAATTTCGTCTCCCCCCCGGTCTGTTGTCAGCCACGCCGAACACACACATACACACAGATACGCACGGAGAAAAAAGAGTGTGCCTTTGTATTTGTGTGTGAAGGAAAAGAAAAAAAAAAAAAGAAAAGGAAAAAAAAAAGAAGAACCGCGCCGCCCCTATTTGTCAAAGTTACTGCCACATGGAGCGGAAGGTTTGTTGCGAGGTCACCATTGAAGCCAACACGTCGCAGGGTAAAGGAAAGACGGCATCGCCAAAGGCACGATTGTAAATACGCATGCGATGTACAATGTTCGCTATACCAAACTTGTCAGCATAGTAGCAGACACCACCCTTCCACGCTGGAAAGCCGTAGCCAAATGTCATAGCCACATCCACATCCGCCGAGCTTAAAACAGCACCTTCCCCAAGTAGTTTTGCGGCCTCATTAATGATGGCAAATATAATACGCTCCACAATTTCCCTTTCGCTGATATCCCGACGCAAAATATCTTTTTTCCGACAGACGTCAAGAATTAATAACTCCACTGCCCGGTCAGGACGCGGTACACGTTTAAGTGATGCACCACCTTTGCGCCATACACCTAATGCGGCGACGCCTTCTTCATTTTCAGCTCGCTTTGCGCCACGCAGTTTTGTGACGATGGAATTAAAAAAAGTGCCCTTCTCGTAATTATACCAACCAAGTCCTCTCTTTTGCCCAAGACGTCCTTCTTCCACCAGCAGCCGCGGTATTGTGTACACATCCGCTTGAGAAGAGAAGGTGGTATTATTTTTCTGCAGTCGTGTACGAATTTCAGCCGTAAAATCAAGTCCTGCGAGATCCTCCAATGCAAATACGCCAAGACGGAAGCCAAACCGTCGAAGCGCGCGGTCAACCTCAACAGGAAAGGCCCCTTCCTCAAGCATAGCAAATGCCTGGTAGAGGCCAGCAGAAAAAAGACGGGTCGTCAAGCACGCCCCCAAGTCTCTCGTTAAAATGACGGCCTTATGAAACAAATGGCCCACGCGCAAAGCCTGCAGAATAGTGAACTGATCGGTACAAGACCCTTGCACAATCTCCAACAGGGGTGTAACATCGGAGGGGGGAATAAAATGCAACCCAATGACCTTTTCAGGTCGTCGTGTCACCTTTGCCAATTCCCCAATACTAGTTGTGGAGGCGCTTGTTGCCAGAATGCAGTGCGGTGGGCAAACTTCACTCAAACGAGTAAAGACTTGTTTCTTCAGTGCAGGATTTTCACCGACACATTCCAGCACCATGTCCACCTCTTTTAACGCCTGGACTAAATCTGCGTGGTAAGGAACAAGCGATAACATAGATAGACGCTGCTCACACAATTCGGGTAAAAGGCGACCATTCTCCACCTCGCGATCCAATTCCTCCTGCATAAAAAGACGAGCCCGAAGACATTGCTCTTCGTTCAATTCCACAACCGTCACCGGAATTTGACTGCGTAACATGAGGAGTACTACACCCGTGCCGATGGTTCCACAACCAATCACTGCAAAGCGGCGGATATTTAATCCATCCGATGCACCACGCGGAAGTGAGGCAAGGTTGCCACAAAAAGCAGCGTTTGCTGCACGCAAAAGATGTTGCATGGCATGCGCCTCAGGAGACTCCAAGGACTCAAAAAAGAGTTTCATTTCCACCTGCAATCCCTCCGAAAAAGAAGCCACGGTTGTGGAAGCCCGGATGGCTTCTAAGCATCGCATCGGAGCTTTAACGCCCTTGGGGGCATTTTTGTCAATCTCCCGCTGCATCCAGCGGAACAGAGCGCGGTTGAGTATAGAATTGCCGAGTCTCCTATTGTCGCACGATAAATGCCGTGGGGTTTTCCAATAGGTAGAGAGTTGAATTGCGACAGCCACCAAATGGTCGTTGTTCCCACGTAGGTGATCCCCATCCTTGTTAGAAACCGTGCTGTCACCATCGTTTCTGTCCTTATCATGTTTCTTCGTACAACTCGCCAAGTGGTCCACGAGACCCATTCTAAGTGCTTCTCTGGCAGTCAACTTCTTGGATGTGGTGATCATATCAACCGCTGCTCGAACACCAATCAGACGTGGCAACCGTTGTGTTCCCCCACCGCAGGGCACAATGCCAAGCTTTACTTCTGGAAATGAAAATTCCGACGATGGTGAGGCAACGCGGTAGTGCGCCGCAAGTGCAAGTTCCAGTCCACCCGAGAAGGTGAGACCATTAATGGCCGCCACAACAATCTTCACGCTGTTCTCCACCATGTTTGTCAGCGTCGCGAGACTTGGAATGAGAACGCCATCGTACTCCATCTGAGACGCCGATGCGCTGAAGTCCGCGAGGTCCACCCCACAGGAGAAGGCGTGGCCTTCGCCCGTCAGAATGATGCGGCGAACCGCCGGGTCTGCCTCCGCCTGACGAAAGTAATGTTGTATGGCTGCTCGCATTTTCGGCGTGAGGTTGTTGGAGGGTTCATGGTGAAGAATGAGGATGGCGGCATCACCGGAGCGCTCCCAATGACAATAGCGCCGATGCCCCACGTGAGAAAGAATCGTATCAACGCGCCGCATCAAGCCTCTCAACTCGTCACACACACACACACACACACACAAAAAAAAAAAAAAAAAAAAAAGAGAGAGAAAAAGACATGCAGAGGTTCCACTGGATGCTCACATCAATTTTTCCCAACCCTCCTCCTACTCCTCTCACTTTCTCACTCTTTTCTCTCCCGAATTCCCCCTTCTCCATTATCATCGAGAAATCAACCAAACACAATCACTGAAAAGCAAGCAGCAACACTGGCAAGTTCAATGTTTTTCCAAAAAAACGGCAAAAATAATACCGTATATATATATATATATAGTGTATGCTTTTTGCTTCACTTTCCTTTTTTCCTTCTTATCCTCGTTGTTGTGTTTGTTTCTTCATGGCAACTGCCATCCCAGTCTTCCCATGATTCATTCCTCTTTTTGTTTGTTTGTTTGTTTGTTTGTTTGTTTTTCTTTTTCTTTTATTGTTTGTGTATTTTACACGTGATGGTCCATCCACCACTTGTTATCACTCCAATGCCCTCTCGGTCTGGCACCGGCGCCAGTCCCACGGGCAGTCGTCCATCAGTTTGGGGTGCAAAAACCCCTGCGCCTCCATCTTCAAAAGGTCCATCCGCCTCTTTTGCGCGCCCACATCAACAGTGTCATTCGTCGTGGTGTTGGTGCCATTGTAGCTGTTGTTTGTGGAGACGCTTGACATCCCCTCATTGTCCCCATTACAA
Organism: Trypanosoma cruzi; assembly: GCF_000209065.1. Classification (NCBI taxonomy): domain Eukaryota; phylum Euglenozoa; class Kinetoplastea; order Trypanosomatida; family Trypanosomatidae; genus Trypanosoma; species Trypanosoma cruzi. The sequence goes on from NW_920451.1 coordinate 9,466, forward strand.
GCTCGCGAGGTCGTGCCTTCGGGGAAAAGATACTGCTCCCATAACGACCGCAGTGCAGTCGAGCCCGGCAGCTGGGAGTTCATCTCCTCCACAAAGTCGGCTTCCAACAGCTGCGACATGGCGGCACATTGAGCAAAGAGCACTTGCACGATCAGGCTTGCGGAAACGGTGGCAGTACCTTTCAGCTCCTGCACGACCCACTTCTGGAGTCGTTTTCGCGTCCCTTCGCCGTTTCCAAGACGATCACGCAAAAATCGAAAGAGTGGATAAATATAGACCGCGGCACGCACACGATGCGTCATGGGAATCATCAGCGGACCAACACATGGGGGTGCCATCCGCACACGTGCCGGACCCGCCGCAGTGACACGCCTTGCGCTTTGTTGAACCGGTAGGTACCCCTTTGTCACCAGAGACACGAGCTTATGCATCATGTCAATAGCCTCTTCTTCGCCGCCCAGCAGTGCAAGGCTTGGCGCCAAATACAACAAACAGATCGGGCATTCCATCTTTATGACAAAATTGAGATGAAAGGCGAGTAACTCACGCCACCATTCGGCGTTCCCGCAAACACCTGCGGCCCGCTGCCGCACAAGATCTTCCGCCAGTCTGTGAAAAACAATACTCGTACAACCACGAAGGATGTCTACAAACGGTTTGTCCGTTGATCGCTCCTTGAACCGTCCAATAAGAGGTCTCCACGGCAACCGAGTGGCGTCCGTCGGGCCAATACTATAGAATGAGGAGGAAGGTGAAGTCAACTCCTGCAGGGATTCATTATCAGAGTTTTGGAGTGACAACTCCATGTCCAGTAGCTGCTGCAAGACAAAACGGATGAGTTCATTGCGATATGCCAACATTTTATTGTTCTGCATTGTAAAATCAGTAAGCCGCGTTGGAAAGAAATGACCGGAAGCCGTAGATGAAATGTTCATCGATGCATCACTAAAGTCCGCATCACTTGCAGACATCACAGGGCACGTCATCTCAAGAGGGTGTAGTTGATGGTAGCGGTTGGAGGAGGATGAAGCGGCCGCATCCGTCGCACTATCTTCAGAACCCTGAACCGAAATGGCATGAGAGGTGCTACAAAATGGATCGGAAGCGCCATTCCCAAATGGTCCAATTTGGCCGTAAGTATGAGTCGGAAATAAGGGAACATGAGCCTCCAGTGCGAGATGCAGAAAGAGTGCAATGCATGCCCTGTGATGTCGCTCCTCCGCCCATCGCCGTTTTGGCACAAGTGATCGCATGGTTTGTTCCAGCACGTCCAGGACAAGTGCACTAGGGTACTTCGTGGACACAGCGTTCATGATTCGCATTATGGAATCCGCCGGGATCAACCGTCGTGCACCGTCCGCCACGGGGGGCCGCATTTGAAACGGCTTCATGGCTACCTCTAGTACTCCCCGAACGGCGTGTGGTGATTGCTCAATCAGCAGCATGCATACCCGTTCAAAGGCAAGTTGTATCTTCTCATGCCAGCGTGTGATGGCGCGGGTGGCACTCTGTGCCCCACGTGAAGCAACGTGGACCCGCTTTGGATCCACGGCCTCCACCACGCGCCACCACGGCATGGTATGCAAGACACCGAGGACGAGGAAACGGAGCTCCGCCTGCGATCCCGCACCGAGTTTCTCGTACTCACTGTCCTGCAACCATTCCGCGGCGTCTGTGAGCCACTCCACAATCTCGCGATCCTTCTGCTCCGCCAAGGAGGTTCGGCGCAGGACATCAAACAGCACCTGCTGGCGCAGCCACACCCGTTGGCCCGGCGGCTCAACCTGCGAAGTTGCGCCCATTACAGGCGATGCTGAAGCCGAACGTTCTCGCTTGCGCATGATCGGCACAACTCCTGCAAAAGCGTCCCCGTCGGCCAACAACAACGCATAAATTAAAAAAAAAAAAAATTGGGGGAGAATCGCACACACACACACACACACACACACACACACACACAAAGAGAGAAAGAGAGAAGAAAGAAAAAGAAACAACAACAAAAGAGGGAAAAAAAAATCTCCAAGGAACAACGTGCGTTTGTGCATTTCTCTGTCTGTCTGATTCCAAGGATGCGGAATGAACAGAACCCCGACAAAAGAATCATTCATCGCAAAGACAACATCGCAGTAATACCCGTCCTCACATGATCCACCCTCAGAGAAGCCTGCCATTAAAAATAACCCAAATAAAAGTTCACAAAAAAAAAAAAAAAAAACGCCACCCAACTCCCCGTGAAGAAGTGTAAAAGGGGAAGGAATTTACATCACTCTGTATAAATAAAACAAAACAACAAAAAAAAAAAAGAAGGGAGGCAAATAAAAATCATCTTATTAAATAAAGTCACACGTTTTTTCTTCGTGTGGGAAAGGCCGAAGCAAAATCCCCCGCTTTGGCCAACAGCCGCAGATTTGTCTCCAAAGCAGCGAGGGCCCAAAAGTGAAGTTCGTTCATGTCGTGAATTTGACGGACTGTTCCCCGTACACAAAAGCAGTTTTCATCGGGTTTTGTCCCGTCGCCCCCCGTGACAAAATCCACTACACCCCGCAAAAGACGTCGAACCTCCCTCGAGGTATCCGCAAATGCAAGCCATCCGACAACAAATACATAGTCATTCTCGTGGACCATCTCGTCGGTTGCATTTCCCGCCAACTCAGCGACTCCTCCGGTTAAACAGGACGTGGCACCTTCCCAAGCGGCGCCAACATCCACATTGACCCTTGCCGTGTGAGGCTGCATCACAGAAATAAGCCCTGTGTTGTCGGAGATCAATAAGGCGGTGTATGCCCGCGACGCTGAAACGCCACCATGACGCTGGGGTCCCTCACAACGCACCACACGCCCACTGAAGCAGACAGCGCCACAGGGAACTCCATCCAGAAGCACTACCGTCTCACTGATACGCGGGGAACGGAGCAGTGGTCCAATAAGCACGGGGCGTGGAGCCAAAACGCTGCTAAAAAGCGGCGGGTGATTCACACAACGCGCAGCATCATCTGAACGAACGCCCATCGTCATGCCATTCTGCCTTGTGCCCACAGTTCCCTCTTCTTTGTAGGGCGTGTCCAAAAACTGCGAGGCCACAGATTTCATCCAAAAGGGGAAAAAAATAAATAAATAAATATGTATCTCTATCTGTCTGTAATGAATGTATATCCCGTTCACCGTTTTTCGCCAAGAAATACACACACAGAAAAAAAAAAAGAAAGAAAGAAGAAAAAACCAAAAACGTTAATCCATCATAAAACGTTGGGTGACTCTAAAATAAAGGAAATCCACAGTGCTGTAGAAGCATCGCACTCCTCCATTACAAACAAAAACAGACATACACACACGCACAAGCACATGCACCGTCCCGTCCCTGTACTGTTAAGTAACATACATTCATTCTCCCGATTCCGATTCCTTCATTTTGATCGGTGCTATTGATTGTGGTGTCATACCGTGTAAAAGCTCCAGGCGACACGCCTCAAAAAAGTGACCATACAAAAAAAAAAAAAAAAAAGGGAGAAAAGAGCAGCCATACTCATGCGCCCCCTTTATCTCCCTCTTTTTCTTTTTTATTCGTTCCTGCCTGTCGCCACAAACTTCGCTTCCTTTTTTTTTTTTTTCTTTCCTCGAGTCTTCCCATCATTCACCCTGATGACAGCAGTAAATCCTTCTGCGTTCCACAGCAACAACAACAACAACAACAACGGAAAGAAAGAAAACAACTAACAGAGATGAGTTGCTACAAGAATGGTACACAGGAGGTCACAACGCATGAGTAGGACCGATTCCGGCCGCACAAGAAGCAGGCGAGTTGGCGCAGGAGCGGAGACGTTCAACATTGGATTCCGCAAGTGCACCGTTCGGTGATGTCACCGGTGCCGATGAGGGGAGATCGCGACGTGCTTCGAAGGCCCTTCCCGCATGAGTTGGTGGAAACATTCCATTTAAACCATACGCCTGCCTCTGCGCCTGGCGCATCAGAGCGGCCATTTCATCTGAGAAGAGAAGAGACTTCTGCATCATGACATCCACGCAACCTTGTGTCGTGTTGCGCAGAAATCGCCACATCCCTGCCAATTGCTCCCCCAACACGTATTCCAAGTCAAGGGCCAATCCGGAAATATGATCCGTGGCCTTTTCAAGGGCGGCAATCTTCTGATGGCTCTCGCGCAAAGCCGCTTCCGACTCCTCACGGCGTTTCTGTTCCTCGCGCAAATGTTTCAGCAATCCCTCCGTATCCATGGAAACGGCAGCAGCATCATCCGCAGCAACCAGCACGACATCAGAGGACACATTTGCTAAGTCACCACAGGAACTACGGTGTGTGCCTGGTACGTGACGGAAAGGCTGCGGCAAACACTCATTGTTCCCCCCGCCTCGCGTGGCATCCACTGAGAGTAATTTAAACTTCGGCAAATCCTCCAGTCGCCCTTCAAAATAGTGTAAAAGAATGTTGTCGGGATCTTCATGTATTAACCGAGCCCCTCCTCCGCCTGCGTCTTTGGGTAGCGAAACAAAAGTTGGAGAGTGAAGCTGCTGGTTGTCCCTTTTGTCATTCTTCGTGGCAGGCGTGTCCGTCACGTTCGCCGATGACGCCGACCCATCACCCAATTGGTGCCACCGTGCGGTCAGTGCACGTTCCATCATGTGTTGAAGGGCCTCGTTACTCCCTTCTCCGCCCTGCACAACACGGTTACGTTGATCGTGCCGCCAACCTCCTGGCTCCGTTTTCGCAGAAAGAAAACAAGGTCGCAACTTAGCGTGTAGTTTTCTCCTTTCATCTTGTAGTCCGCGTTGAGGTGCATGCGATACGTCATGTGACATAATCCCGTTCTCAGCGGTTGAGAGCGGTACAACCGCGGTGCGTAGCAGCCACATGGGCGACGGTCCATTCTCTTCGATAGTCGACAACTGTCGCTGAAGCCACACGCGTTCCCCCTCTAATAGAAGTCTCTCATGAGCCGACAACACATCCACCTGTTGCCGACGCGATTGCAGCGAGTCCGCCTCCAACGTGGAGGCCAACATATCGATAAGCTGATGCATCACACTCGACTGGAAATCTGGGTGAAAATCCCACAGGGAAGGACGTGTCCCGCCCGCGTAGACCCTCGCATCCGAGACCATCGTCTCCTCTATTTTAGCGAGTGACTCCAGTAGCCGTTTAAATCCTCGCAAGAATTGAACAAACATCTCGGTGCGTTGCAACAAGACGTGTGTTGCGCCCGCCTTCCTTAACACGGAAGCATGCGACGCATCTGCAGGCAACGAGCAGGCAGCGCTGCAACGTGAGCACAATGTGAGCAAAGTAACAGGGAGATGATGTTTATGATGCTGATAATAATCATCCATGTCAGCTCCTTCTTCCTCACCCAAGTATAGTTCAGGTGCGTTCAACCAGCCTGGCCGGGCGCATGGCGTTTCACATAACCAGCAGGTCCAACGGTGTTCTGTTGGCGTAGAGAGAAAAAACCCAGAATGTCTGGTGTTCATTCCACCGGCATCCGGTACTTTACTGGTCATTGCCTCAGGAAGACACATATTCGATTCCAGGCCAGTTCTATGCGACTGATTCACCCGCGTCGGTCGATTCCCTTTTCCCGCACTCCCACTGGGGGTTTCTACCAGACCCAAAGAAACAGGGCTCTTTCGCATGGCATTCTGGCCGCTCGTGGAGGTCTGCTCGCTGCTGCCAGACGCCCCCTCACACGCCTCACGGCAATTCATAGGCAGAGACGGGTATCCAGCAGCAACAGGTCGCCCATTGCGAGAAGAAATTCCCACCGCTGTTGGGTGCGTCTTCCCGCTGGTGGAGCGCAGAGCGGCGCTGTGAAGCCAACTCGGCTGTACTGTCACATACGTGTTGTCGTGGTTGCATGGCTGAGTGAGTTCCTGGTAGATCTCCCGCAGTTCATCCGCGGGACAACCCGCCATCAAATCGACGTCACGTCCTGAAGCGCAAAGTCTCCCAGAGCCCTCCTTTTTTCTTTTTTTTTTCTTCTTTTTGTTCCCCCACCCCCTTCCTTCCTTCCTTCCTTTCCCCTCGCCACGCCGTGCGGAGACACGCGAGCAGGACGTCTTCACTTCTCCATTTAAAAATCGGCCCATGAGAGCCAAACAAAACTCAAAAAAAAAAAAAAAAAAAAGGAAACAACGACAGGGGGAAAAGGGGGGGGGGGGGGGAAAAAAAAAGGTACGGCGGCCAGAGAGACCCACACGTACATGTAACGCATCCAACACGCCTCACCGCGCCGTCAAGAAATAGTCACATAATTCACACGCATGTAAAAAAAAAAAGAAAAAAAAAAAACGCCAAAGAAAATATAATAAATAAATAAATAAAACGGCAACGCACCCAACACAAGCAAACAAACAAACAAACAATGAAAACAAAACAACAGCAACATCTTCCCATGGGAAAATTAGGGTTGTTCACAGGAGGCATCTCCGCTAACCCTAACCCTAACCCCCCAGCCCAGTCCAGTCCAGTCCAGCACACACGCAGACCCCCTCAATAGTTCGCAATATCGATAATTACCAACAAACGCAGACTACCCACAACACGTTGTACAAACAAAAACAAAAAACAAAAGGCTGCATTTATTTTTTTACAAATATAAAATGGACAATCCAAATGGGGTGAGGCGTGTGATGTTGGATGTCAAATATTCATCCAATGAAAACCAAACACGCTCCCTACCAGATCCTAATACCCGCATTCATTCAACATGACAATTAAAAATGTTGAATAAAAAACTTCAGGTCCCATCCCACTTTGCTTACATGCATATGACCACTTCCTCCACTATACACATATACACATATATATTATATTCAAATACACACACACAAACCAAGAAGGGTGAGAATAGGAAGAAAAAAAGAAAAAAGGCCCCCTTTTGCCACAACGTAAAGGAGGCAAAAGGAAACAAAAAAAGAAAAACTAAATAATAATAATAATAATAATAATAATAATAATAATAATAATGAAAAAGAAGTCCGGTACATATTGTATGCATACACATAGATATATAGATATATATTTCAAAAGAACGTACCGTGTGCGTGCCTCATCAACTGAATTCCAACCGCAACAAAACTCCATCTATTGAAAACGACCGCATTCAGAAGAAAACAGCCACATTCTCACCAAAAGTACATCCACTCCACTCTAAAACAAAGGCAAAAAAAAAAAAAAAAAAAAAAAAAGGGAATTCCTCTTGGTTTCTTTATTCGCTTTCTTCGCTATTATCGGCATTGTTTATATCATTACGCTCTCGCTCGCTCTCTCTTTTCCCCCCCACCGCTTCTAATCCCTCCCCTCCACCCCGCCAATCTTTTTTTTCCCCCATCTTTTCCTGTCCGCTCTTCTCCCCAGTGTGCGCGAGCCCGTTTGTTGCTTTCATCGTTTCCGCTGTCTCGTGGCGTCAGGGATGCCGATGTTGTTTACACGCATACACAAGGAAGGAAGGACGGAAAAAAAAAAAAAAAAAACTCTTTAAATTCGCACGCAAAAGCATGCATGTATGCACATCGGAAATGCGTACGTGCATGCTTGAAGAAGAGAAAAAGTGGGAAGAGGGCGGGGTGGTGGGGAAACAAAAATAAAATAATAATTAAAAAAAAGAATGGAGCAAAATAACAAAATAACAAAAAGAAATATATATATATATAAACGCTAATACAATTCATGTCGCCAAAGACGTTTTTTTTTTTTTTGTTTGTTTGTTTTTTTGATTCGTTTCTTTTCGTTTATTTTGTACCGTTTGATCCCTTTTCTTTTCTTTTTCTTCGTTTAAAATTTCATTTTTCTTCACCGTGTGCGAATACACAAATCCCTCTTTTTTGCCTCCTTCTTCCCTCCTTCACGGTGGCTGGGCAAAGCGGGGGGGGATCAACACAACACCCCGCAGAAACAAACATGTGAGCGAAACGATGAATGGAGGGCGGTGGGAAATAAACGAGGGAACATGAAGATCGCACATGATGACTCGCAAAGCGGAAATTCTACACGAAAAGAAAGAAAGAGGGGAGGAGGGGAGGAGGGGAAAAAAAAGAAAAACAAAACAAAAACAAATGGAAACCAAAAGACGCTGCCATCCATGTCTCTCATTCCCGACTTTCCAAATGCGGCCACCTGCGCATTTAAATATGAACACCTGAAAAAAAAAAAAAAAAAAAAAAAAAGAGATAGAGAGAGAGAGAGAGAGAGAAAGAGAGCAAAAATGATCAGGCAGTCTAAATTCTTTTTCTTTCCTTTCCCTTCCTTTCCTTTCCTTTATTTTAAACAAATATATCCACAACTACTCTGGTGCCTGCACGGTTGGAAAATGACGGGTCATGTGTGGGGCCCGCATCTCACACGATGCATCTTCAACGGTGGACATTAACGCCCCCACGTGCTGTGTAGCATTGCCGTCCATGCCCGCTGTCACCCCACTAACAAAGGTATCATCATCTGCACCCCCATTGGACTGCATGGCTCGCGAGACATCAGACTGATTCAAATATTCCTGTCCAGGCGGGTTATTGACACACACACCGGGTTTACCACTGGAAACAACGTTCCTTTGAATTAATTGTGAATGGGTGGGCCGAATATCAACAGAAGGGCGCCGTTTTTGTGGCACCTCCAAGACGGTTGGATTAACGCTATTAAATGAAGAAAATTGTGTTGAAACGACGCCCGTCGAGGCTGTCAATTTGGGATCAAACATGGATGATGTCTCTGAAGAAACTGTGCCCATATCCACCAAAACGCCTCTGCCAGCAACAGTGCTCCTATTTTTCAAAGGATAATTACTTTTTTGAAAAGAAATTTCCTGCAAATTCGGGTAATTTGTTTTGGACCGTACGGCATTAACCGTTTTTGGCAAATTTATATGCGTATCACTGCGCCGACGCACTTTAATAGTACTCGCCCGAAGAGACATTGATTGAGAACTACCAGCTCGCGGTAAACCCGCAAGAGAATTCATCGCTCCTGATCGGCCTTGCTGCCCCACATTTCGCACGGTTGGTGAGGGTAACTGGTGCTGCGTAGACTTCGTGGCGGTGCCTTCAAAGGACTTTTTAATTATGACACGCGGCATCACTGCGCCTTGTGTCCCATTTGTAAAAACACGGACACGGACGTTCCCTTCTTTTAGTAAATTCCCCGTTTGCGCTGTTTTTGGTGAACGTATTACATCGGCCAAATTAAAGGGGAGTGATTGTTTTCCCGTTGTAGACGCATGAGATGGCGGTAACGATGATGTCGACGGCCGCAAAATAGAATTCGACAGCCAGCTCAATTCACTCACATTTGTGTGAGCCGGATGTAAGGTCAGACTATTGCACCCACCCTTCATTTCCCGTGTGGCAAGTGGATGCAATGCCGACTTCCGTGTCGAATCCTTCCAATCGGAACCACCCTTCGTTGCTTTTAAATCAAGAGAATTGAGGGTGGCTGAGAAACACGACAATGGGTGGGACGGAAATGGTCGCAAGACATTCCCCACGTTCACTTCACTCTCGCACTCCGTTGGTAGCACTGGCCCATTCATATTTATCACATGTGTCAATGGCCCCAACGGAGATCCGGCACCCGTGGCATCGTCCACCTGAGAAACACCCAGCGATTTTTCGCTCTGTGAGATATCAGACGCTTTCAACGGCGGCTGATCTCGCTCCCGATGAGGGTCGGTGTATTCGCTAAAGCAATCTGCAGAAGACAACACCTTCTCTGGCGTGGGAATCACAATAGGGAATGGTCCAGGTGGGTTGCGGACCAAAGAATCCCCTTCCGAGGTGTTGCTGGAAGAAGCAAGAACCGATTTCTCACAAAACTTGCTTATGCCTTCTACCAGTGTCTCGTTCTCCGTCGACATGTCTATAGGTGATGCGTACACCACAGGAAACCGACGCATCTTGTGGGTCTGATCATTTCCATGAGACGAGGCAAAAATTCCAGAAGGATGTGAATTATCCGGGCTCTTCTTTTCTCCCCTTTCAGGAGTGGGGCAACGTGGTGGTTCGACATTCACCACAGAAGAATTCTGTGATCGTGCTTTTTGAAAAATAAAAGCCCGTGATGTTGTTCCTCCCACCCGCGGCGCTTTACCAACAAATTTCAACCCAAGACGGTTCGGTGGGTGTGGATTCAAACTGGTGTTGTTGTCAATAGAAATTGCCTGGACAGAACTTCCACGCCTTGTCACAATCTTCCTGCCTACGCCAGATAAAATCTCGAGGTGTTTTGATCCCGTGTCAAGCTTCCCCTCAATGTGACTATGCAGCACCGATGGCGAAAAAGCAATCGAATTCCCATTCAAATTATGCCCACTATTATCAATGGCTTCCGTCTTTTTACTACGCAAATGAATACCGTCAAATATGGAATGCTGCAAACCCTCCTTTGCCGTAAGACGCTTCATTGGGTCGTAGATCAGCATGGCAGAAATCAGCTCGTACAGCTCGGGGTCATCGCTGAAAACATCCTTCAGTTTTCGCATGCTCACTTTTCCGGCCCGGATGGACTCGGACTCCGCTATAAAACTCCCACTTGACGTAAAGTACTTCGCCGAGTGCATTGCATTCCTCGTAAATAAATCCGGTAGGGGTCCTAAGCGTTTCTCCATCAACTGCAAGTGCGTAACATCGTCGCGGACATCAAACAGCCGCTGCCCCGTGGCAACCTCAAACAAAATGCACCCCATACTCCACATGTCGGCGGCGTAAAACCACTGGTTGCCAAGTACAACCTCAGGCGCACGGTACGGGCGCGTTGAAATCAAGTCCGCGTCAAGACGATCCATGCGCCATAGCGAAGCGCTGCCAAAGTCACACACCACCCACTGACTGCCTAAGGAATGCTTGGGGGCGTCCAGGTCCGCTAAAAGAATGTTTTCCGGCTTCATATCCGTGTGTACCATCTGACAATCGAAGTGAACGTACCGAAGCGTCGTCAGGAGGGAGTATGCGAGTTGCACCAACTTCGTTCGTGTCACCACGCCATTTTTAAAACCAAGACGGCGCGTGCGTAGCGAGGGGCCGTGAATTGACATGACAATCACCGGACACTTCCGCCACTCAAAGAACTCCATCATCCGGCAAACCATCGGGCCCTCCGCGCGTTTGCAGCGAAAAACATCCAGCATATCCCTTTCAAAGTAGGCATCCTCCACGTACTCGCGCTTAACAACCTTCACAGCCACAAGCGCACGCTTCACGTCACGCTGCCGCGTTATATCGTGGCAGCAGTACACCTTTGAAAAGTTACCGGCGCCCAACTCACGAAGCACCCTAAAGCGGGAGTCGATGAGATCCCCTTCACACAACTTCAAGTGCTCCCCTTTTGACAATGACATGTTGATGAAATAATTTGGCGGCTCTTTCGATACTCCTCTCCAAATAATAATAAAAAAAAATATATATATATAAATAATTCGTCCACAACAAATAGAAAAGAAATAAAATTTTTAAAAACAAAAAGACGTTCCACAAACAACCAAATAAAAAAAACAAAAAAAAAAAAAATTTTATATGAAGCTTCTTTACGCATTAAAAACAATAAAAAAAGAAAAACAAACAACAAAATATTACATGGCACTTTGGAATTTCATGCTTTTTTTTTCCTTTTTTTTTTATAAATAAAGGGGACAGAATTCGTATTCAGAATTTAAATAGGAAAGGTGGGGATAGCGTGAAACAAAAAAAAAAAAAAGAAGAAAAAAAATCATATTAAAACAAAAAAACTCAAAAAGCGTCTCCCTGTTGTAATCCACCACGCACTCAAAATTTAAAAAAAAAGTTCCTAGCTACCGTGCAGAAGCACATCTATCCCTCTCCCCCCAATAACAACGGGAAAAAAAGAGCATTTTCTTCTAACCACATTAGTTCAGCAGGTTACAACCCGCTTATTGACAATTTAATTGCCTACTTACAGGTGCGCAAATTCCACGTAGCGCGGGACGGCACTCTTCATCTCCTGCGACGCCTTGGCGGCAAAACGCGCGCTGAAGCTTTCCTGGAACATCACCACCAGCTCTTTCGACGTCTCATTGAACTGCCTCACGTCCTTCCAGGCCTTGCGTGGGTTCAGCAAATGCTCCGGCACTTTGGCGACGTACTTCGGGATGTGCAGGCCCCAGCCGGGGTACTCCTCGTATTCCGTCCGGTCGAGTGTCCCGTCGTGGATCGCGTCGATGATCGCACGCGTGACGCGCAGCGGCATGCGCTTCGCACCACGGTCCGCGCGGCCGCCAGCGTAACCAGTGTTCAGCAGCCACACGCGGCTGTTGTGCTTCTGCATCTTCTCCGCCAGCTGCTCGCCGTAGAACGTCGCGTGGCGCACGAGGAATGGCCCACCAAAGCACGACGAGAAGATCGGGCGAGCAGTGCGCGTGCCGCCAGCCTCAACGCCTGGGACGTTCGCGGTGTAGCCCATCACGAACCAGAACATCGCCTGCGCGCTCGTCAGTCGAGCCACGGGCGGCATCACGCCAAAGGCGTCGTTCGTCAGGAAAATGACGTTCTTCGGATGGCCAGCAATGGCCTTGCTCAGCGCGCCCTCGATGTGGCTCAGCGGGTAAGCAACGCGCGTGTTCTTGCAGATCGACTCATCGTAGAAGTCGATCTCCCCCGTTCTCTTGTCCAGCACGCAGTTCTCCGCCACAGCACCGAAGCGCACGGCGTCGTAGATGTCCTTCTCCGTCTTCGGGTTCAGGCCGATTGCCTTGGCGTAGCAGCCGCCCTCAATGTTGAACACGCCACGGTCCGTCCACACGTGCTCGTCGTCGCCGATCAGGTTGCGGTGGGGGTCTGCCGACAGCGTCGTCTTTCCGGTCCCGCTCAGTCCAAAGAAGACCGTCACATCGCCCTGCTTGCCCACATTCGCGCTCGCGTGCATGCACAGGTGGTTCATTCGTGGCATCAGCTCGAACATCACCGTCAGGATGCCCTTCTTCATCTCACCAGCGTACTCCGTGCCAAGGATCACCTGCTCGCGCGTCTTGAAGTTCAGCGCCACGCACGTCGTTGACGTCAGGCCGGGAATCGACGGGTCCGCCTTGCACTCACCAGCGTTGTAGATGACGTAGTCCGGCTCGCCAAACGTCGCAAGCTCCTCGGGAGTCGGCACAATCAGCATGTCACGCATGAAGAGTGCATGGTACGGGCGCGTCGTGAACACGCGCACCTTCAGACGGTAGCGCTCGTCGTGGCCGGCGAAGCAGTCCACCACAAACAGGTGCTCGCGTGTATCAAGAAATTCCTTCGCAATCTTCTTCACCCTCGCAAAGGACTCCTCCGAGAGCTTCATGTTCACCTTGCCCCAGTCCACGTTCTCGCGCACGTCGTCCGTGTCAACGATGCGCTTGTCCAACGGCGAGCGTCCCGTCTTCGCGTACGACATTACCGCCAGAGCGCCTCGGGCCGTCAGACGCGAGTCCTTCTCAATCTTAAGCGCCCACTGCACTAGCTCGGGGCTCAGCAGATTCCTGTGAATGGTCGGCGGCATTCCTTACTGTTATTTTTGTTGACTCCTTGTTGATACTTATTTTTACTTTTTTACGATTTCTTGCTGTGGTAGCGTGAAACTTTTTGCGTGTGCTCGTCCGCAGCAAAACAAACAAAAACAGGGGGGAAAAAACAAAGGCAGAAGCACGTATAGTTTGATTGGGTGGCCACACTCGGCGTTGCTCCCCCTCTCTTTTTCATTGCGTTGATTTCCTCGCTGAAAGGCGTTCTGTGGATTGCCGTTCTCGCTAATGTATATCATATATATGCATATACATTGCATGGACCGGAGGTGGACAACAAACCGTTTGTTTTCTATTCACCACTGCATGATCAAAGTAATCGTAACGGCTCAGTCTCTGTGGTGTTGTTTACTTCTGCTGTCGTCAGCGTGTGTTAAATTTAACATCGTGACGATGCGCATGAACCCCAAGTTCCATGCAGCCCGTCCGTCAGATATTCTT
>NW_920518.1:0-24859 GCF_000209065.1 Trypanosoma cruzi
GCAGGCGGCGGCGGACGGAACCCTCTCAACGGGCACCACGCTCACGGTGGTGGAGAAGCAGTGGAGGCCGCCTTCGTGGCTTGGCCTGACGTCTCACTGGGGGCGGCGGAACGCGAAGGATGAGCTGATGGCGGGCTTCGTTGTTTCCGGCTACTACACCGCGATCACGATGGCAGTGTTCACCGACCTCGGCTACTACAAGGCAAACTTCGAGATGGCGGAGCCGATGAGCTGGGGCAGCGGAGCCGGCTGCGCGCTGCTGACCGACAAGTGCGTGACGGACGGTGCCACGCTGTACCCTGATATGTTCTGCACCGACTCGAGCGACGCCACTCTGCGGTGCACGTCTGATCGCCAGTCGCTGGGGACCTGCGCAATTTACCAGGACGATAACATCCCACCGGAGTTCCAGTACTTCGCCACCAAGCAGGGCTCCAGGCGAGGGGCCATGATGGAGTACTGCCCCTTCATTGCGCCAATGAATGGCACAGGGTGCATGGATGGCGACGAGGCCATCATGCCTGGGAGCGTTGTTGGCCCGTCCTCGCGCTGCTTGACTGGGGAGAACCTTCGGATGGGCAGTACGGTTGTTGGTGACGTGTGCGTGCAGTTGAGGTGTGGTGAGGGCACGCTAAGTGTGCGGTACAGGGGCAGCGAGGAGTGGCATCCCTGTGCACCGGGACAGACGCTGACGCCCCCGGCGCCATTCACGGCGGGCAGCATAAGATGCCCCTTGTTCAGCGACGTCTGCCTCACCATGTTGAAGCACAGTGATGCGAGCAGCACCGACGTGGAAAGCCACCCGAAACACCTTGCGATGATCAGAAATAACGATGGCAGCGCTCTGGCGGTCACTTCTGCGCCGCCTCTTCTCCTTCTCATTGTGATCGGCACGGTGATTGTCGCACCCTGACCCGCGCCTGTTGCCGACACCGCACCTCCTTTGCTCCATTGGGCCTCTCTTGGAATCCTTTTGCTATAGGAGCTCAGACATTTTCTTTCTTTTTTTTTTTCTATTGTTTCTTTTTTTATTGTTTCTTTTTTTTTTGTTTTGTTTCTTTTTTTTTTTTTTTATTGCTTTGTTTCTTTTTTCTTTTTTGTTTTCTTTTTTTCCTTTTTTTTTTTCATGTTTTTTATTGCTTTGTTTTCTGCCGCGGTGAGCCAAAGTCTTTTCGCCCTCTCCCGGCTACAAGAGTGCCTGTGACTTCTCATTGGCCTCACCGCCCGGCGGAGGACATTATGTAAGGTGTGTGTAGGACGTTTGCTTTGGAAATGACCGGTGCTGAAGTCATGCATCCCCTCTGGCTGTGGTGCATCTGTGTGTTCAGAGGCGTGTTGGCGGAGCGACAGCGCAGGGAACTGACTTCTTCCCCATTTCCCAATATTTTTCTTTTATTATTATTATTATTATTATTATTATTATTATTATTATTATTATTGCGCATTGCGACATCCCGTGAAAACGCGCCGAGGGTTTTGAAAGAAGTCTTTTTTCGGTGATGGCGGAGGCACCTGATAATAGGTTTTTCTTTTTTTCTCTTTTGTGGACGGACACCGAATGAATGTGCGGGTGTTTTACTTCCTTCTTGTTGGGCTCACCGGGGATTTGTCAGCGCTCTGGGGCGGTAGCTGTGTTGTGTTTTTGGAGTGGAGGCGGGTCTTGCCCGATTGCCTGTTATTTTATTTTCTTTTTTTTGTTATGTCTGCTTACGAGATGTTTTGGCTGTGCTTTGTATTTGTAGGGTATGGGACGGTTGCGTAGTTCGTGGGTGGCGCGCGATGCTTTTCGGGAGCTAAACCTTTTTTGGCTTCAACGTGCGTGGCACTTCACCGCGCTTGGCAATTATGCCATTGCGGCTGATTACGTCATTCGCATGCTGAATCGCTGCCCAAGGGATCCTGTGGGTCTTCTGTTGGGCGAAATTGTTGCGAAGTTTACGCAACAGGACGCGTTTTTGGCGAAGTGCCGAGAGGCACAGCGACGTCTGTGTGTGCAGAATAACGTTGGTGATGCATTGCAGCTTGTCTCTGAGGAAACAGCGAGGGAAAAGCTGCGTATGTGGCTGAAAATGGCGAGGGATGCCCCAGCGATTGAGGGGCCTATTGAGGAGCAGATGATTGTTCAGGAGAGTGAGCCATTTACAGATACAAGGAGCTCTGTGCGCATGATGGCGCAGCGTGTATCTACCCTTCCACTTGTCGAGTTGCAGAAGCCAAAACAAAGTGTCTACGGCCGAGGGATTTATGCACTGGATCGTATTAATTCTAGCACGCCTGTAATGCTGGACCAGCCATTTCTTGTGCAGCGGATGCGTGACGACGCGTGTGCGCATTGCTTGGCCACAATCGGTAGGAGTGGTGCATCTGCAGGTGGCGTGCAATGTGCACATTGTGATCGGGAGACTTATTGTAGCGTGGCTTGTCGTGATGCGGCGTGGCGTGAGTATCATGTCTGCGCCTGTGTTTCCCGCAACGAAATGTACGCGTTTTGGGAGGGGTCAATGCGTGAGCGGCTGCTGTCGGATAAGATGGAGGAGTCACGTGCGGCTCTTGCCTGTCTTGCAGTGGCCAAGCTTTGCGTATTGTCTACGGTGCAACAAATGCATCCACTTGCGTTGCCGCGAATTTGTTCGCTGCGTGGGCGTGCGGACTACGATGCTTCCACGGCGCTCAGTGGGGTGGGCGCGCTTGCTGTAACGTTGGCGACGGCGCTCCGTCAGACGCATCTTTACATGGAGGAGTTGTTGTCTCTTTTTGCGATTGTACAGACGAATGAGTTTTTGCTTCCAAGTGGCATGGCTCTCTATCACGGCTATTCCTTTCTCAACCACAGCTGCGAGCCAAACTGTGCCCTGCTGGGGTCGGGCGCAACGAACCGCCGTCTTGTAACGCTGCGGGACGTGCGGGAGGGGGAGCAGCTGTTTATTGATTATAACGCAAGCCTTACAACGCGCGTGTCTTACGCGGACCGACGCGCACTCTGTCAGCAACGGCACTTTGAGTGCTTCTGTCCCAAATGCGTCCGACAGGAGTGAAAGAGAAGTGCTCTCCTTTTTTTTTTCTTTTCTGTTGTTTGTGGTTGGGGTGTGAGGGGCTTCCACCGTGACGGCAGTGAGGGGGATCATGAACGAAGAGAAGGAACAAAAGGGTAGCGGGAAAAAATGGGGAAAAGTTGACGTCAGCGTGGCGAGCATTTGTTGAAATTCATTTTTTTGTCTTCACTACCTGCATTCGCATGCGGCTACTGTAACCGCGATGGCTGCAGCGTATCTCTACGTACATGCGCAAAAATGTCTCTGGCGTGTGAAAAAAGGGGAGTGGTGAGATTTTTTTTGTTTGCTTTTGTGTCACTTGCTTTCTTTCTTGTTTCCATAGCCTTATTTTGTGCGCTGCGCATTTGTTGCCACCGCACTTGACTGTTAGCGTGCAATGCGTCTTTCCGCAGTGGCGCGCTGCGCTCCATCCAGCGGTACACTCAGCAGCCGCCTAACACATTTGGTGCAAAGTGCCGAGGAGCACATTGCATCACGAGGCACCGCTGCGACGGTCCGTGATGACGGTCTCTGGGAGCAGGTGCTGGCCACCGCGCACTGTGCCCGCGCGTTGAAGGAGACGGACACGACTTTGGCCATCGTATTTCGACTTCTACGCTGCGGCTGCTACCCTTCACGCAGCGCTGTGTGGCCGGGGCTCATTCGTGACTTGGCGCCGTATAGCGATATTGAGGCCAACGCCGTTCTCTCCTACCCGGGCGTGCCAGAAGGGCCCGAGAGCCAAAGTGAGGCCGGTCCCTGGCGGTGTGCGAGAGTGCCAGAAGATATTCTTGCGGCGGGGCGTGAGTCGGAGGTGCCGGATATGCCTCCACTGCTGCGTCCTACGCGTGAAACGTTGCTGATGACGGGTGGCGTTGTGCCTTTAAGCGCGCGAATACCGTGCAGTGATGGCGGAGCACTCAGCGTTTTGCTGGAGTCGTTTTGCAGTGTGTGTGAGGCTTCACATGGTGGCGACGGTGACGGTGAGATGACTGTTAATTTTTTTCAGGATGTGACGGCTGCTGTTGTGTCTGCAATGCAGCCCATCACCGCGACGATTGTTCTGACGGAGTCGAGTCCACTGGCGAGGGCACTGGTGAGATTTTTTCGACTGCTTTTTAACTTCTCCGCGCGGCAGTCGGGAGGGCAGCTGCATCTCGCGGAGAACTTTGCGAAGGGGCTGACAAAATTGTTACCGGAGAACGCCCTTGGAGCGAGAATGGTGTTGCTGTTTCTCGCCGAACATCACGCAGAGTACGGTGACGAAATGGTGCACATCCCGCTGGTCCGCATTGCTGCGGGGGCCATTTGGCGGCAATACGAGAAGCATGAAAGTTTTTCTTGTCTTCGACAAATACAACATGTCAACGACGCGGTGGATGTCACGCTGCAGCGGAACGCAAACAATGGAAATCCACTCGCGCTAGATGACTCGGACGAGGCGGCACTTCGGTTGTTGCTATCTCTTGCGTTGCTTCGGGTCATGCGTGTGGAGGCTGTATCCCCTGATGTTTTCTTACGCGATGCCGTTGACATTGTGGATCGTTCTCCCATGACGCTTTCTATAGAGTACGAGCTGATTGTAGCCAAGGTGGAGCTGCTGGATTTGTTCCTGGACGACGAGTCTAGCTCCAGTGCCATTTATGATGATCTGCTGCATTCTTTGCGTGCCATTGTGGAGCTTCGCCCGCGAGACGGCGTGGACGGCGACACATCTGCCGTCCCTGACGCGACGCACTACTCAATTAAAGAGGATGAGGAGGAAGTGAGGGAGTTAGCACGCCAACAGTTTCAAGAAGCTCATCGGCTTGTTTTGACGGTCTTTGCCCGCTCCCAATTGGATGAGCGTCTAAACCAGGCGTACACTGTCCTGGTCACGCACAAGTATCATGGCCTTGTGATCACCAGGGACGTGGCGAATCCGCTTTTAGATGCCCTCAGCCGTCGTGGAGATTGCCGTGTTTTCAACATTGTTGATTTGTGTGTTTTATATAGCGGGAGCCACATTGACTACGACACCCTCACGTACCTTTTTAGAGCTTGTCGTGTGGCCGGTGACTTTTACCGCGCCCGCACTCTTTACCAGTTACTACGAGAAATGATACCGGGGTTTCTGCTGCGGGCACCGGAGGCTATCAAGGACGCCTTGCAGGAGCTGAAGATACTACAACCAGAACCGGCTCATTTATTTCCTGCATCTCTGGCGGTAGATGGCGATGAGGCGGCTGCGGCTGTGAATTATGAGGGCGTCGTGGATGACGAGGCGTTGACCGCACGCCAACGGGGACCTATTCGAGAGTTGCCGACAAAACGTACCCACACGCCTTCTTGATTCGTTGATTTTTTCAGTTTATTCCTTTTTTTGTGCAATTTTGCATGCCTTGTGTGTGGGATATATATTACACACGTCAATACGTAAGAATGTGCTTTTTTTATTATATATTTTCTTTGTTTCTTTGCGTGTGTATGCATCCGGGATGATGACTACACGATGCAATAAAAAAACAACAAAAAAACAAAAAGGAAAGGAAAAGGGCGGTGTTGGTGGTGGGTGGGGTAAAGAAACCCGGCCGCATCAAATTATATACACGCATTGTGTTTCTCTCTGTGTGAGTGAAGGAGAGAAAAAACGGGAAGAGTCCAAAAAGGAAGGAAAACACGAGGGGCACGCAAAAAACGCACATCGATCCAATAATAACAAACAAGCAACCACCGGAGGAGGGAGGGAAGGGGCAAATATCACATGAGCGACGACCCGAATGGAACACGTTGGTCGAATTCCGAGAATAATATCGGCAAATCGATGCTGAGGCGCTCCGGCTGGACGGAGGGCAGCGGCCTGGGGAAGAACCAGGAGGGCGTGACGAGCCACATCAAGACACGGCGGAAGGATGGCGTGATGGGAGTTGGCTACGAGGGCGGCGTGCAGGAAGCATGGAGCGCGCAGTCGGTGGGGTTTGCCGATGTGCTCTCACGAATAAAGAATGCCGTCGCCGCGGGATCCTCCGACTGCGGGGAAGGGAGGGATGCCGATGAGGACAATGAAAACCCTGGCCCGAGTGGTGGGCGGCATGTCTGCATGTATTCCAAACGGCACGCGCTAAAAACGGAGCTGCTGCGGTCGAAGAATGGGGTGTTGTCGTCGGAGATTCTTGGCAGCGCCAGCTCCTCTCGCAAGCGGACGCGTAATGGTGACAACGAGAGCGAGGAGGATGCCGCCCTCTTATCGACACTCCGGTCCCCTTTGTTGCAGCGCGTGATGGTCCGCGTGCCGAGGCACGAGCCGAAGGCGTTAACGAAGGAAGACACGAATGAGATTGAAACGGTCCGCATCACAAAGCCGCAGCCGCGACCGCCGAAGTGCACCGATACGCCATTTCTTGCAACAACCGAGTAGCCTGCGGGGGGTGATGGGTGAGTTGTGGTTAACAATAATTTGCCGTCGGGCCGCCAAGCTGCGGGATTTACGGTGAGAACAACAACAACAAAGAAGTGCAAATTGAAACAGAAGTGCAGATAAGGACTTGGCGAAACCGAAACAAATATTTATGGTCATCTCATAATTAAGAGTATACTGGCCAACTCTTCTTCGCCCAAAAAATTTTTTTTTGCGCGTTTTTTGCTTCCCATTTCGTGCTGCTACTTTTATTTATTATCATCGTTTTCTTTCTTTTTTTTTTTTTTTTTTTCTTGCACGTTCCACTTTTTACTCATTAGCCGCAGGTTTTTTTCTGTGCTTTAAAAGAGAAGAAAGAAAAGGGGAAGAAGGTGAAGCGGGAATTCTGTTTCTTCTTGTATTTTATTTGAATTGATATATACAATCCATACGTACACACGCATACGGTTACACGTATTTTATAGACTTTTAGGCGGTGGTAAAGAATACTGCGATAGATATTTTTGTTGCAATTAACGAGGTGATTTCTGAAGGTCCGCCACACACTTTTTCTCTATTCAATACACATCCACACACACCCTTTTTGCAGCTGCAGCAGGAGGGGAGGCAGTGAAGGGGTTTCTCCTTCTTTTTTTTTTTTTGTGTTTGTGTCTGCCTGTTTTGGGCGTTTGAAATGACGGAGAAGGTGCGTGTTGCGGCCCGCATTCGGCCGTTGCCAACTGCCGGTAGTGTGCTTGCCGTTGCGCCGCTCGACGAGAGAAGAGTCTGCGTTTCTAATCGCCGTGTCTACCACGTGGACCGTGTGTACGGCCGCCATGACTCAACTGAGTTGATCTTCTTTGAAAGTGTTGTGGCGCTCGTGGATCGATTTCTTGCTGGCTACAACGCGACGGTCCTCGCCTATGGGCAGACGGGCACGGGGAAGACATATACAATGGACGGCCTTACCCCGCTTGTGGTGCGGTACATCGTGGAGAACATGTCAAACTCCACTTCAAAACTTAGTTTTCAGTGTATTGAGGTCTACGGTGAGACGCTGCGTGATCTCCTTACAGACGACCCCGTTGGCTCGACGAAACATCTGCAGCTGCATGAGAGCGACGGCAGCGGCAGCGGCGGTGGCGGTGGCGGGGTAGTGGTGGTTGGCGCCGCTCGTGTGAAGGCCCGCAGCATAGCGGAGGTTCAGGACATCATCAACCATGGCGCCCGCATGCGTACGACGGGCGCGACGAATATGAGTGAGCACTCATCGCGTAGCCATAGCATTTTTACGATCTTTAATCATGAGCGGCAGTCCAAATTGAATCTTGTTGACTTGGCCGGGTCGGAGCGGAACAAAAAGACACAAAACGTGGGTCAGCGCTTCCGTGAGAGCATTGCCATCAACGGCGGTTTGTTGGCTCTTGGGAACGTTATTCGGGCGCTTAGTCGAAATCATTTCCAGTCCCCTGAAAGCCCTCGTCATGTGCCGTACCGCAGCAGTAAACTGACACGTCTTTTACGGGATTCACTTGGTGGGAACAGCACGACACTCCTCATTGCCTGCGTCGCCTCGGATGCGTCAAACAGCGACGAGACGACGCGTACGTTACAGTACGCTGCCTTTGCCATGCATATCCTAAACGAGCCATTGCCGCAGTTTGATGATCAGGCGGCAGCGGCGGAAGTTGTGAGAAACGCGGACGCCGGCCACGACCAGGAATCCTTGGCGAGGAAGAATGCCGATGATATTTCCTCAGAAGCCGCAGCGGAGGTGGGGCGACTGCGGCAACGAGTTGCGGGGCTTGAGGAACAGGTGCAACGGTGCCGCGACGAGCTTAAGAATGATGAGGCGGTCTTTGCGCAGCAGATCAAAGACATGCGATTACTGCTGGAGGAAAATGAGTCACTGAGGAGACGGGTAGCATTTCTTGAGGGTCGTCCTACCGCCACACCGCGATCAACGCCAGATATGAGGCAGGCTAACTGGCAAAAACAACAAAAACACCAAGAGCAGCAGCAGCAGCAACAGCAGTGGAATTCAGTGCCGATTCCGCCCAATGTGAACTACGTCCAGGACACTCTGCAGCTTTACGGCATAATTCCCCGACAGAATGACCAAAGTTTCTTCTCACATCCTTCGTCCCAACCGCGTCCCGCTGTTTGGGGAGAAGAAAGGGCAGTGCAAAACCACGAGAGACACCCACCAAGCGACTCTTTGAAGAGGCCCATTATTGCGGCAAGATGGGGTGGGGCTGCTGCAGCGGTGAATGCGGCGGGCGAATGCACTCACGTCAACAAAATTGAGGGTGGCTGGGGCGATGGCGGTCAGCAGTTGACGGCGAGGGAGGAACAACTTGGCTTATTGGCGAAGGAGGCACTTTACTATCAAAACAGTAATAGTGAGTTACGCCGCCGCCTTCGCACGGTGCTTGCGATGTATGAGGCACAGCAGCACGAGGCGGCCATGTTACGTTTAGAAGTGAAGCAGATTCACGACTTACTCGATGGACCACCTCACTCTTAGCGGTTGTTGCTGATTCATTACAGGTCTGTTGTAATTGCCTGATGCCGCCTTTGTAAGGTTGCAATGGAAAGAAGTTATCTCTCTCTCCCTCTCCCTCCTTTTTTTTTTTTTTTATGTCATTTCTCTGTATAAATTATATTCTTTTTTTTTTGTCTGATCGACGTGTTCCTTTTTTTTTTTTTTTTCCCTTTTGCTCAATGAAGGTGTTTTTTATTTATTTTTTTGTATTTTTTCCCCCTTTTTTTTTGCGTGTGCCGTTGTTCAGGCATCATGGAAGAGGCGGGAGGCGGTAGGCCCACGGGTCCATCCGCGACGAAACGGAATGATGCCACGCTGTCGGTACCGCGTGGTGCCGGCATCACACTAGTGGAGTCGCTGCGGCGCCGGCAGGTGCAGGCGGAGTTGCAGCTGCGTGAAACGGAGGATCGATTTCGCCGTGACTGTGCCAGGCAGGAGCAGGAGTTGGATCTGCTGCGTATTGAGAATAGTAAGTACAAGGCAAAAATCGAAGAGTTGCGCATGGCACAGACGGCGCCGCGGGAAACATCGATGTACACGTTTGTTCGCGGCAGGGAGTCCAACCTGCTTAGAGCATCCTCGCATAAGTACTGCATGGCGCGCGAGGCGGTTGAAAAGGCCCGAGAGGTATTAAGTGAAATCAAGGCGAGGGTCGTTGCTTTGCGACAGCGCATTCACGACATGCAGCGACAATGTGGCAATGCTCGCTCGCGTGCGGATTATTCCAACAGACAATCACGTCGCAGCTGCATTGAAATTGAGCTGCAGACGCGGGCCTCGCGTTTACAACTCCGTGGGCTTGAAGCCCATGTTGAGTTTGAGACGGATCGGCGGTCGGGTATCATCGAAGAGGTGAAGGCCCTGCGGAGAGATATTGACGTGCTGCTGACGGCGCAGAGACGCGGTGACGAAATCTTCCAGGATCGCGAGAATGAGATGCTGGAAATTATGAAGGAAACTTCCTTTCTTATTGAAGTGTGCAACGTTCTCTCTGAGGAGCGCGATGCTTATCGGCAGCAACTACTAGAACTTCAGCGGGCATCCGAGGCAGATCACGAGGCCTATGAAAATGCATTTAGCGATCTAGTTGGGGTAGAGGAGCGTGATAAGGTGGTGAAGACGAAACTGCGTGAAGGCGTCGCCAAACTGGAGGATGAATTGCGGAATGTCACCCGGGAGCGAGAGGCTGCGGAGCGTCTCGTACGCGAGGATGAAGCCGCCAGTCGCGCGATCAGACATGGAGAAAATGGGAACGATGATGACAGTGAGCCAGAGAACAATGATCTTTCGCGCCAGGTGGCGGAGTTCGAACGTTACATTGGTCGGCTTGCGGAAATGGCCGGCTCTGAGAGTCTTCCCGACATAGAGCGTTACATATGTGAGGGTGGGGAGGAGCGGTTTCAGCTGTACTCTTTGCTCCACCGCACGCAGGATGACTTGGCAGCTCTTGAACAGGAGAAGGAGGCGCTCCAGGAGGCGCGGTGGATTGCGACAGAAGGCTCGGAGGTCGAACACCGCGCTCGTGAGGAGCTGGAGGAGCTGCAGGCAAAACTGCGTCAGATACAAATCGATACTCTTGACCACGAGCAGCAGGCGGAGTGTGTGAGGACACAAATTGATGCCAGCCTACCGGACGTGCAGTCCATCTTTGACGCGCTGGGATGCGATGATAGCATGATCATCGCTCAGCACGGCGTGTCGGTACTCTCCCGCGGCACGGTGAAGCTTTTCCTTGCCTCTATTGAGCAGCGGCTGGAGGAGTACATGGCAGCCTGGATGCAGCGACAGCAACCGTCGCACGTTCTATCTCCAAATGTGGGTTATAACGCGTCGGGCTTTGGAATCACGGCACAAATGGAGACATCAAAGACGATGCCAGCAGCGTCGCCACATGTGCTTCCGTCCACGAACGAACCGGAGGCGATGGAACACGAAAAGGGTGTCACGGGAGAGTTACTTCGCAGTGAATGGGCGCATGTGTTGGTGAAGGGGCAAGTAGAGAATGGGGGTATAGACGTCAATGATGCAGGGGGCCACACGTGACATCAAACTGTCGGTTTAGAGATCAGTAAATGAAATTTGAAAATACACGCACACACACACACACAAAAAAAAAAAAAAAAAAAAAAAGGAAGGAGACGGGCGCAAATTAAGAAATTTGCGTGAGAACCGTGAGCGAAAAGGAGACAACTTTTCCGCCCTTTTCCCCACCCACACACTCCACTCGAATGAGAAGCAAACAGAAGTAAGGAAACATATAACAAAAAAAGCACAGAAGTTAAATATGGGGCTCCATTTTTTCTTTTCTACTTTTTTTATGCGTTCCTTGTAGGGGGCTGAGGAAGTAGTATGGGGCGTTGTTTTTTTTTTTTTTAGTTGGTTGTATCCACACATTTATTTGGGAATTTCTCTCAGTTTTGCCCCAAATGTGTAATGCGCGTATTGTGTCTAACACACAAACGCACATGAATATATGTGCCCTACACTTGTTTCTTTTTTTTTTTTTTTTTTTTAGTGGTCTGGTGTATGCGTGTGCAGGCGAATGGCAAGTCTTTTGTATTTTTCTTTTATTTTTATGAGGTCGGGTGGGGACGTGTGAGTCTGCGGCCCCTTTCGATTTGCAAATCATTTAGAGAAGTTTCTGTGAGAGAGATGTATTTGCATTTTTATTTGCCCCCGGTCATGTAATGGCGTCAGTATATATGCGTGTAATATACATATGTATATAGAATATATCTATATTATGCACGCGACAAGCATATTTCCGTTCCTTTTTCTTTTTGCACTTTGTTTCTTTGGCCCTTTCCGTCTCTTTTTAATGAGGGTATTTTCTTTTACAGTGCTGCTGCATTTTTTGTTGGTGTGTGTGTGTGTGTGTGTGTGTGTGTGTGTGTGTGTGTGTGCCCTTGTCTCTTTATCTCTCTCGGCGTTTTTTTCTTGTGTGTGGCGCGATCCATGTAGACGGTAGTCGTGCTATCATTCTCGTCTCCGTTGTGTGTGTCTGTGCCGCATATGACGGAGGGCGAGTCACCAAAGTGGAAGTCGTCTCTGCTCCAGAAACGTCTGGTGACTCGCAGGGCATTTTGCAACGAAGCATCGCAATGCGCCGCGTCCATCCTGAGCTCCGAAGCGGCTCGCGTGGATGGTCAACTTTGCGATGACGTTCGCGCCGTGTTGGCCGGCAACGCAGTTTACATCCGCCGTTTTGTATGTGAGGAGGCTGACATGCGGCTTTACGAGAGGCTGAGGGCGGAGTTGGTGGCCGCGACGGGGGCGAACATGTCACGCGACGGCGGACGCATCGATTGGAGCCGTCATGAAATATTTGAGAACCCGACAGGAATCAGCGCGATGTTTAACGAAATAATAGAAATGCTGGCGGAGTACTTTGATTTGGACGTGTACGCCACGCGACTGAATTATTACCGCGACGGGCATCAGTGGAAGCCGCAGCATCACGACAGCCACGCGTATGGAGGCACCTCCACCCACGCCGGCGAGAGGTTGCGCGAGGACTTTACGGTGGGCATCACACTTGGGGCGACGCGCAGTCTTCTCTTCGTGCACGAGGCCTCTGGCCACCAGTTCGACTTCCCGCAGCGCAACGGTGACTGCTTTGCCTTTACAAGTGAAGTAAACAACGCATTTACGCACGGGGTACCGCGTGTTAACACGCCGATTGGCGATCGTTTCAGCATCATCGCGTGGGGACGGCGTCGTACGATGAATGAACGTAACAGCGATCGAGCGGTGACTTCTTTTGAAGGCAACGATCTCCGATCCGTCGATGACGCCATACGGGCTGCCCATCAACTTGTCTCCCGCGCTTCTGCATCCACAAGGCCAACGGTGACACCAACACTGTCGACGAGGATGGAGAGGAACGACGGGAACAGCCATAGAAATGAGAGCAGCGCTGGAAGCAGCGTGCCCGCGAAGAAAAAGAAGAAGAATCGACTTCAGTGAGTGGTCGAGGGAAGAAAAGATACGCGCATCATAATGAAGATAAAAGGAACAGCAAGAAAAGCAATGAGTGAGTTTACCTTAACGTATGCGTGTATGTGTGTGTGTGTGTGGGAGATCCACACGGTGTTATCCTCAAATAATATGTAAATAAAAATATTACGTGTAAACCATAGAGCGAATGAGTCAAATGAGTTTTATTGTCGCGTTTGCTTCTACAAGTGTAAGTTTCCTCGTGGAATACCATGTGTTCTCGGGTATCTCGACGCATTTATGCGTTTTGAATTATCTTGTACTTTTTAAGAACTTTTTTTTTTTTTTTTTCTGGTACCGTGTGGATAAAGAGTGCGGTAAACCGTACCGTAAGAGGAGAAGATTATATATATTTTAAATAAAACAACAATGACTGACCTGCGTATGACTGAGCGCCCGGGCTTTACTGGGAAACTTAATGGGAAAATCCTGGAGCGCGTCCGATTCCTGGCAGGAGAGCTGCAGATACCTGACCTCGAGTCGAAGTTCCCCCACTTGAAAGTGACGGACGGCTCATGGCGCCCACCGCTTCCGGGTGATGATGTCAACTTGGCTGCCTACATTGACCACACGCAGCTTAAGCAGGAGGCGCCAAAGGCAGACATTGTGAAGCTCTGTGAGGAGGCGAAGCAGTACAAATTTTATGCGGTTTGTGTGAACAGTTCTCGCGTGAAGCTTTGCGTGGAGAAGCTGCGTGGCACAGGCATCAAGACTGGCGCATCATGTGGCTTTCCCCTTGGGGCATGCAGTACCGCAACGAAAGTAGCGGAGGCGAAGACGATGGTGCAGGAAGGCGCGGAGGATATGGATATGGTGCTGAACGTTGGTGCGCTGAAGGACAAGGACTACCGTTATGTCCTGGAAGACATTAAGGCAGTCCTTGCCGTGTGCCCACCGCACGTGACGACAAAAGTTATCTTTGAAACGTGCCTCTTGACGGAGGAGGAGATTATTGACTGTGCCATCATCTCTGTTGTGGCGGGCGCGAGTTTTGTAAAGACATCCACTGGGTTTAACAGCGGTGGTGGGGCCACACCGGAGGCCATTGATGTCATGCTCGCCGTTGTTGGCAAGGCCGCGAAGGTGAAGGCGAGTGGTGGTGTGCGGGATCGGTTCACAGCCTTGCAGTACGTGAAGGCAGGTGTTTCCCGCCTAGGCACAAGTAGCAGCATCGCCATCGTCACGTGCAAGTGAGGGCAAATCGCGAGTTTCCAGCCGGCGGCACCCGCAGCGGCAAAACAAAGTGCGGGGGAGGGGTGCAGCATCTGGCATGGACTTAGGCGGGGTGATGACGACAGAGGAAAAAAGAAAAAAAGGGAGCAAAGCCATAAAATAGAAATGGATACATAAACGGAGCCAGGGCTTTAGTTTAAGTTTCCACTGGGGGCGAAAAGGGCGGGTTTGGTGCAGACCAACGGGGTGAAAGAACAAAAATAGGGGGCGAAGGAAAAAAGACGATGGGATTTGGATGTCTGGAAGAGTGTTGCTGTACGTACACGTTCTGCCGGGGAGAGAGGAAAAAAAGAAAAAAAAAAAAAAAAACCGTTTATTTGCATTATTTGCAACTCTGCTGTGTCTTTTCTTTTTTTATTTTTATTTTTTAATGTGATGCATTTTTCTTGGCCTTGCTCACGGCCTCCCTCGCAATCATCGTAGCCATTCATAATTAGACCCACAGACATTGGCGATATTCACACACGGACCTCTTCTCCAGAGCAGGCAGGGAGGTGGTAAGGGGGGTGGCACGTGTATTCGATGCAAAAAAAAAAAAAAAAAAAAAAAAAAGAAAAACAAACAAACAAACAAAAAAGAAACTTGTCTTTGGAGCGTCTTTGCAGAGGAAAAATCACAAATCCTTTATTCCCAGTGAAAACAGCGGCATTTTTTATCTGGTGACAAGATGCGCGTTCACCGCGGAGTGAGGGACGTGAAGCGCGATGGTGACGACCGGAGGGACTTTGTGCGGTATGACGACGAGGAAAATGTTGGCAGCCGCCCTCACTCCTCACCCATAGCGCAGTGGGCAGACTGGAGCCAACAGTTTTTTTCGAGTCTCACTGCGAGCACCTGCCGCCATTCTTCTGGATCCTCAGAGGTGACAGAACCACGCGCGAAACTGGCGGTTACAGAACGTGAATTAGTGCGCACCAGAGAGTTGCTACTGCAATATAAGCAGTATGTGGAGAAGCGATTGCTGCGGCACATTCAGAAACTGGAGGAGGAATGTGCCCAACGCGGTAAGTTTTGCGAACGTCTGAAGCGCGACAATGCGTTGCTTTTGGAAGAGATGGATCGGTATCGTGTGTCAGGGGCATCGACGGCGGGGACTTTTTGTTCCAATGGATTGAAGCGTCAACACCACCCATCACCGCCGGGGAATGCGCGTCAAGCTTCATTGTTTTCTTATCCCACACCACTTTTCCCACCACTGCCGTTGCCAGAGCGTGAGGACTCAACAAAAGGTGTGCTAGAAATGCTTCGAAGTCGTGAGTCAACACTCCTCCAGCAGCTTCATGAGGAACGGACTGAACGTGAGCGGCTGGAGTCGGAACATGCTGAGGCGATGCGGAGTTTGCAGGAAAAAGTGGCAGAGCTTGAGGAGAAGAGGCGTGTGGGTATTGATGCGACCACCATTCAGAATCTCCGTGAGGTCCTTGCACGACGGGACGACGAAATCCGTCAGCTACGGAAGTTGCATGGCTTTTCCATCGTGGAACCGCTTGAGGAAGATGAATCTCAGGGCGTAGAAGACAGTGCCGTGGCGGAATTGAAGCAGGCGGCGAGAGATGCGTTTGAGTTTGTGGCTGCAATGAATGCAACGGCCACGAATAAAATTGAAACACATACACTTCCATTAGCATCCGAAACGGGCATCCATTTCAAGGATGTGGAGGAGTTGTGGAAGGAAACCATCTGCGCCATCGCGTCTTTTTCGGATGGTACATCCAAGTTATCGCATCAGCCATTGCTTTTGCAGGCTGTTGCAAAGTCGGTACGTTGTGCCATGGAGGCAGAACATAACCAAATGGCTCTTTTTTTGCGGCAACTACTTTATGAAATTGAAGAGATGCACAAATTTATTGAGCGAGAGCGGCGTGAGCGGGATTTGGAGCGGCAGGTGGCTGCACATCGTCTGTGCGAGGTGGAGGAAGAGAGCACGGCGTTGGTGCAGCGGTTACAGCGGGAGCTTAGCGAGACGGCGCAGCGCGCCTCATCGTGGGTGGCACTAGACGAGCCGGTTGTGCGGCAAAGGAGGGAAAAAAGCTCAACAGCAAGCGGCATGCAGAGGTGTGATGTGGCCA
Source organism: Trypanosoma cruzi (assembly GCF_000209065.1). Classification (NCBI taxonomy): domain Eukaryota; phylum Euglenozoa; class Kinetoplastea; order Trypanosomatida; family Trypanosomatidae; genus Trypanosoma; species Trypanosoma cruzi. Next base: position 16,252 of record NW_920518.1, read on the forward strand.
CACAAACAATGCCGTCCGTTCAACTGTCGGGTTTGCTAACCGGTGGAACGAGTAGCTTTCCTGTGGCCCAAAACGGTGCGTACAAACCACTTTCAGATGATTTGGGGCATCTCCTGCATGAAATGGAGGCTCTTGAGAGGGACAACAATGAGAAGTCCGCAATTATCGCCAAACTGCGACAGCAGCGAGAGCGTTTTTTGGGTAGCGTGGATGCGGAACTTGCACTGAGTTTCCCTGAAAGAACGGCTTTGGCAACTTCCTTCCCTCAGTACTTGCTTGAGTGAGAAAAGGCTCTTTTTTTCCTTTCTGGTGCTGGGGCGTGATAGGGGGGCAGAATGTGATGTGTAAATGTGTTTTTTATATTTCAGTGTGATTATTATTATTATTTTCTCTTTTAAGATCTTTTTCTTTGTTTTTTTTTTTTTTTTTGGTTTGCCACGAATTAAACGGAAACGCACATCTTCTCCAAAAAAAAAAAAAAAATGGGCAGGGCTACAAGCCACCAGCTCTTGTCTGCTTTTTGTTACGGTGAGCCTTCGCCGTAGTGCCGCCAGAAGCTTCTAATTTCTGTTTTTTTAGGGGGTACCGGGTGCATTATGTTCTTTACGGTGACTTCTTTCGATCGTGGAACGCCGCCTTTGCACGAATTGTCGACATCGAGGTGCCGTGGTTTTGGGCGCATGAGTCACTCGCCATCGAGAGTCGCGGCTGCTGCCGAGGAGTTGGTAACAATACCAAGGACGCATTTTTTTTTTTTTTTGTAATACCATGACAGTGTAGCGAAAATGTGCAGCCTCTTGCGATATTTTACACGCCGCACCCAAAGAGGGGAAGGATGCGTTTGCCTGAATGTTTCCCTGCCGAAGATGGTGCCCCGCATATCCTCTTGAGTTACAAGGGCTGAGATTCGCCAACTCATATGCGTTGTGTGCCGCACAGGCGGCGGTGAGGCGTGTAGAAGTGTCCCGACGAGCATGCGAATGCTTTGGCCAGCGACAAGGTGGGCGCCTTTTCTGGTGATTTTTCTCTCTGTTATTCCTTTGGGAAGACGAAAAAATCTGTGGTAGCTGCAATGGATGCGATGTACTTTTTATCTGCCGCACCTGCAGACCCCGCGAGAGTTCTACTTTGAGATAACTAAGCGTCAATGGATGTTTTTTTATCTTTATTTCTGCGTTTTCCCTCACGGTGGAATGACGTGTATTTCTTTTTTTTTTGTGTGTGTATGGCCACTGTTTTGTGAGTGACATTTTTTTTTTTCTTTTGGCTGCAAGCAAAAGGGAGGGGGAGAGCCCATACAAGGCGTGAGTGGTGCTCGACACTTCCGCCCACCTCACACACGTGCCTATTTATAGAGGGAAGGGCATCGACGTGTGCGGGTGTCTTTTTTTTGTGTGCGAGATATTTGTTTGTTACTATTGTTATTTGTTTCTGTCACCCAAATTGTTGATGGCGACCCCTGTGGACCCGACGGATGATCGGTCGCGACGGCAACGTCCGCGTCCGGCGCACTCCCCGGCAATGATGTCCACCACCACCACCACCACCACCGACGATTTGGCAAGCGGCACGGAGGAGAGCGCCAGTTCGTTGCTGCGTCACGATCCGCAGCTGGCGGCCGTGCTGGGTGGACTGCCCAGTTCATCTAAGGAGCTCTTGCGGCGCATTGAGCGACAAAAGGACGAAATTCGTCTTTTGCAGGAGGAGAATACGCGGCTGCGAGCGAGGGAAGTTGAAGTTTCCGCGTTGACTCTCCGTCTGCAGCAGCAATTTGGGGCGACGCAGTCACAGGTGGACCGTCTCAAGTCACAGATACGTATGGAGCTCATGAACCCCATCACGGAAGAGGAGTACAGGGCGATTGATTCCCTTGAGGAGGGGAAGCGGGATCTGCTGGACACAGTGAAGCTTGGTATTTATCACCAGCTTGGTTCAATGCGGGCTGCGAAGGACGCGGCAATGCAGAGGGCGACGGAGATGTCGACAGAGACGACACGACTTACACGTGAGAACAAAGAGCTTCAGCAAAGGCTCAAAGAACTGGAGGCGGTCGTGGAGGCGGAACGTCAGTCCTTCCGACGTCAGCTGCAAGAAGTGGAGCAGCGCGGCAGCAGTGTGGTGGAGCTCGAGGGGAAGGTTCGGGAATTAGAGTCAAGACTGAAGAATGCCTACATGGACCAGGAGCAGTTTCTCACGGCCAAGTTGAATGCATCTGTCAAGACGGAGGAGGCCACACGACTTGGAGTGCGGCTTCGTGAGGCGGAAATGGAGGCGGAGCGATACAAAACAAGTGCCGAATGCTCGGAGCAGAAGCTTGACATACTCAAGTCGGAGTATTATGAGTTGAAGCTAAAAAACAGCCAGCGGGTGATGGAGCTTGAAGCGTGCCTCAGAGGAGCGGAGGAGAAATTGAAGACTCTTGCTGACCTTGAGCTCGAGTCCGAACTGTTTGTCTCGAACTTGGCGATGCAGTCCGGCGGGCAAGTGTCACTTACCGCTGCTTCACTTTCTGCGGCGGCGGGAGGTGATGGGGCACCCTCGGCGCCTTCCGCCACCGACGCCTTGAGTAACTATGAGAGCTGGCTTGCCTTACCGCGTTCACGCAAGTTGGCACATACGCTTACCGTAACGAAACGTTGTCTGCAATTAGAGAATCGTCTCGCTGCCATACAGCACGACGTGGAATTTAAAGACAAGCAGATTGCACGGCTGCAGGCTTCCCTAGATATGGCGCGGGAGGCGTTGAACAACTCCAACAGTCCCTTTGCCATGGTGGAGCGCTCTGTGGAGCGACTCACGAATGAAAACGAGGAACTCCACAACAGGACTGTGATCCTGTCGGAGGAAAACACACTACTGCGCCAGCGACTAGAGCAGCGCACCGCTGATGTGCGAGTTCTTTGTCGTCATCGCAAGGAGCTCCTGCGCATTCAGCGCGTTTTGCGGCGTCTTGGTATAGAGGGGCAGGTATCAGATCCCGCAGCTGCGCCGCGTTCACAGGGACTTCAGCAATCCCTGCGGCCGTTGTCGTCGTCACAACAGCAACAACAGGATGTGGAGGACACGAAGGATCCACGATCTATCAGTGCACGCTCTATTGTGGCGCGACAGGATCCGACAGTTGAGTCGCTTTCTTCCCTATTTCGTCAACATGCAGAGGAGCCACTGCAAACAGTAACAGAAACCGAAACAGCTGCGGCCACGGAGGAGAAACAAAAACAAGCGCAACAACGATCTCATGATGCGGAGGAATCTTTGAGCGGTGTATTTATACCACGACCCATTCAAATAATATCTTGATTGCAGCATTACTTCTTTTTTTTTTTTTTCCTTTACAAGCTATGAAAAATTGTGGGTGGAGGAAAAAGAAAGTCGTTTTTGCAGTTTTTATTGGCTTGCTTTGCGATTTTTATTTGCATTTGACCCATTTTTTTATTTTATTTTATTAAAATTATTATTATTATTTTTACTTATTTTTATTTTTGGGTCAACTGCTGTAGCGGGCGCTTTCCCGAGAGATGGATGAATCGAATTGCAATTTTTTTGTTCGATTGCCCTTCTTTACTCATTGCAAGTAGTCACTCCTTTGATTTACAAACAAACAAACAAAAAAAAAGTACGTGCTTCAGTAGATGGCGTGCTTGATTGTCACTTCAGCATCGTTCTTTAGATCCACCGGCAAATCATGCAATGCTGAGAAAATAATTTTAGCGTCTCCGACGTCCAAAGACGTTAGTGCAACACGAGAAGAAGCGAATGCACGGAACACGCAGGGCGACTGACGACTTCATGATGCGATCAATCGAGGCATTTGTATGACCGTGACGATGAGTTACACCTCCGTGCCCCCAGCCACCTACAACAGGCACGGGACTGGCTCGCTCCTTCCCTCCACAGCCCTCTCCGCCGCCTTCTCCCTCCCTGTCTCTCTGTGCCACGGTGCACCACCTCGCCTCCTCTGTCGTGCCGGAGTGTGCTTTCCCGGGCTGTGGCTGGCCACTGTTTGCCCCCTTGTTTCCTATGGGGGTCTGCCGTGCATGTGATGCGTCCCGATCGTCTTTATCCTAACAAAGCGTCTGACTCCTTTGCGTGAGGTGCACTCTGTACCCGTCTCTGATGGCATTGCCACCCCCATTTTTTACTATCGCGCAGCCTCCGGAGGGGAGTCTTGCCGAGTTGCGGAGAACGACACACTCCTGCTGGCGGAGGCGGACCACACGCCACTGCGACCGAAAGCCATTGATATCCCGCGGCATTTGGAAGGGTGTGTGCCAACAGCTGGGCGCAAAATGATTGTGCGGTACACAACTGTGGAGTGCAAAGAGGACTGCGACGGATTTGCGTCGTGCTCGACTGCTGCTTTTGCCCTGCGCGTGCCTGTTTGTGTAGATGCCATTTTATTTCTCTTGTGTGTTTGTTCTATTCTTGTCTTGTGCGCACTTTCGCTGTGCATGCAGGAATAGTTTTGAACGCTAGAAACAAGCTACTCACAATGCTTCGCCAGCTTTGCTGCGCGCTGCTCCTGTTGCTGTGCACCGGTGGCGGCCTCGTCATTGCGGTGCCGCACCATTGCGTGTTTGATCGCCTGCCACGGAACGTTGGCGAGGTGACGGGCGGGGAGGAGCCGGCCAGTCCTGTCACTGTGTCCGTGGGCAGTGACTGGGCGCCCCTCCGAATCAAGGTGTTTGCGGATGACCTGGAGGGGTTGGGGGGATTCTGCACCAGGGCCGGGGAGCATATAAACATGTTTTTTGGCAAGGAGATGGTCTGCCAGGAGGAGGACATTCTGACGGAGGAGAAGGTGGACATTCTCGAGAACGTGATTCTTTCCGAGGCGGCGAAGATGCACGGCGAGCGTCTGCTGGTGCGGCCGCTGGATGGCCCGCTGGTCGTGCCGAGGTTCCGTGAGGGCAGTGTTTGCGGGAAGTTTCCTGTGCCGGAGGAGCACCACACGGATGGGGTGCCCGATGCGGACATGGTGCTGTACGCGACTGCTGTTCCGACGTTCAAGCCGACCTTTGCGTGGGCGATGCCGTGCGCGACGTTGGGCCCGCGAGGGCGTCCTGTTGTTGGCGTCATCAACTACAACCCGCGCCACATCGAGAACACGTCGCAGCACATCCGCGTGGCTGTGCACGAGATGGCGCACGCCCTCGGTTTCATTGTGACGGACATGGAGGGGCAGGCGCTGGTGAAGCGGGAGGTGGGTGTGCGTGGGAGGAGCAGTGTCCACGTTGTGAATTCCCGGAATACGCTGGAGCAGGCAAGGCACCACTACGGCTGCGAGTCAGCGCCGGGCATGGAGCTGGAGTTTGCGCCGCCAACGCGGAATCCGGCGGCGCCAGGAGGAAGAGGAAGGGGTGCTGGGCCAGGAGAATGGAGAGAAAGAGGAGGAGGAAGGATTTTGCCAGATCTGCCAGGAGGAAGAGCAGGAAGAATTTTTCCAGGAGAAAGGAGAGAAAGAGGAGGAGAAAGAATTTTGCCAGATCTGCCAGGAGGAAGAGGAGGAGGAAGAGGAGCTGCTGAGCTACCAGCGGAGCCAGTGAGGAGAAGAGAGAGAGAACGTATGCTCAGGCTGCGTGCGGCCCAACATATTTCCGCATCAACGCAGGCGGCGGCGGACGGAACCCTCTCAACGGGCACCACGCTCACGGTGGTGGAGAAGCAGTGGAGGCCGCCTTCGTGGCTTGGCCTGATGTCTCACTGGGGGCGGCGGAACGCGAAGGATGAGCTGATGGCGGGCTTCGTTGTTTCCGGCTACTACACCGCGATCACGATGGCACTGTTCACCGACCTCGGCTACTACAAGGCAAACTTCGAGATGGCGGAGCCGATGAGCTGGGGCAGCGGAGCCGGCTGCGCGCTGCTGACCGACAAGTGCGTGACGGACGGTGCCACGCTGTACCCTGATATGTTCTGCACCGACTCGAGCGACGCCACTCTGCGGTGCACGTCTGATCGCCAGTCGCTGGGGACCTGCGCAATTTACCAGGACGATAACATCCCACCGGAGTTCCAGTACTTCGCCACCAAGCAGGGCTCCAGGCGAGGGGCCATGATGGAGTACTGCCCCTTCATTGCGCCAATGAATGGCACAGGGTGCATGGATGGCGACGAGGCCATCATGCCTGGGAGCGTTGTTGGCCCGTCCTCGCGCTGCTTGACTGGGGAGAACCTTCGGATGGGCAGTACGGTTGTTGGTGACGTGTGCGTGCAGTTGAGGTGTGGTGAGGGCACGCTAAGTGTGCGGTACAGGGGCAGCGAGGAGTGGCATCCCTGTGCACCGGGACAGACGCTGACGCCCCCGGCGCCATTCACGGCGGGCAGCATAAGATGCCCCTTGTTCAGCGACGTCTGCCTCACCATGTTGAAGCACAGTGATGCGAGCAGCGCTTTGGCGGTCACTTCTGCGCCGCTTCTTCTCCTCATTGTGATCGGCACGGTGATTGTCGCACCCTGACCCGTACCTGTTGCCGACACCGCACCTCCCCTGCTCCATTGGGCCTCTCTTGGAATCCTTTTGCTATAGGAGCTCAGACATTTTTTTCATGTTTTTTTCTATTGTTTTTTTTTTTTTTTATGTTTTTTATTGCTTTGTTTTCTGCCGCGGTGAGCCAAAGTCTTTTCGCCCTCTCCCGGCTACAAGAGTGCCTGTGACTTCTCATTGGCCTCACCGCCCGGCGGAGGACATTATGTAAGGTGTGTGTAGGACGTTTGCTTTGGAAATGACCGGTGCTGAAGTCATGCATCCCCTCTGGCTGTGGTGCATCTGTGTGTTCAGAGGCGTGTTGGCGGAGCGACAGCGCAGGGAACTGACTTCTTCCCCATTTCCCAATGTTTTTCTTTTATTATTATTATTATTATTATTATTATTATTATTATTATTATTATTATTATTATTATTATTATTATTATTATTGCGCATTGCGACATCCCGTGAAAACGCGCCGAGGGTTTGAAAGAAGTCTTTTTTCGGTGATGGCGGAGGCACCTGATAATAGGTTTTTCTTTTTTTCTCTTTTGTGGACGGGCACCGAATGAATGTGCGGGTGTTTTACTTCCTTCTTGTTGGGCTCACTGGGGATGTGTCAGCGCTCTGGGGCGGTAGCTGTGTTGTGTTTTTGGAGTGGAGGCGGGTCTTGCCCGATTGCCTGTTTCTTCTTTTTGTTGCCTCTCTTGTTGCTTAGGATGTTTTACTCGGCTGCCCTCTCGCGGGATGGACCGGCCGTTCGTTTTTTCTTGCCCCACTGCCACCAGCACCTCTGCGGTGTGAGTGCCGCCTCCGATGCTGACGGCCAGCGAAAACACAGGCGCCGTGCTTGCAACGATCACTTCGCCTGCACCTGTGCTGCCCCAGATCCCACGGCCATTGCGCGGAGGGGAAGGAGTGCTGTGCGCGCGTGAGTGGAGCGTGCTCCGTGGGTGAGGCGGCGGCCGTATATCATCATTTCTGTGCCGTGACTGTCTCAATCGGGCCCGCAAGAGCAGCACCGACGGCGTGAAACGCACAGGGCGGCTGACAACTTCATGATGCGATCAATCGAGGCATTTGTATGACCGTGACGATGAGTTACATCTCCGTGCACCCAGCCACCCACAACAGGCACGGGACTGGCTCGCTCCTTCCCTCCACAGCCCTCTCCGCCGCCTTCTCCCTCTCTGTCTCTCTGTGCCACGGTGCACCACCTCGCCTCCTCTGTCGTGCCGGAGTGTGCTTCCCCGGGCTGTGGCTGGCCACTGTTTGCCCCCTTGTTTCCTATGGGGGTCTGCCGTGCATGTGATGCGTCCCGATCGTCTTTATCCTAACAAAGCGTCTGACTCCTTTGCGTGAGGTGCACTCTGTACCCGTCTCTGATGGCATTGCCACCCCCATTTTTTACTATCGCGCAGCCTCCGGAGGGGAGTCTTGCCGAGTTGCGGAGAACGACACACTCCTGCTGGCGGAGGCGGACCACACGCCACTGCGACCGAAAGCCATTGATATCCCGCGGCATTTGGAAGGGTGTGTGCCAACAGCTGGGCGCAAAATGATTGTGCGGTACACAACTGTGGAGTGCAAAGAGGACCGCGACGGATTTGCGTCGTGCTCAACTGTTGCTTTTGCCCTGCGCGTGCCTGTTTGTGTAGATGCCATTTTATTTCTCTTGTGTGTTTGTTCTATTCTTGTCTTGTGCGCACTTTCGCTGTGCATGCAGGAATAGTTTTGAACGCTAGAAACAAGCTACTCACAATGCTTCGCCAGCTCCGCCAGCTTTGCTGCGCGCTGCTCCTGTTGCTGTGCACCGGTGGCGGCCTCGTCATTGCGGTGCCGCACCATTGCGTGTTTGATCGCCTGCCACGGAACGTTGGCGAGGTGACGGGCGGGGAGGAGCCGGCCAGTCCTGTCACTGTGTCCGTGGGCAGTGACTGGGCGCCCCTCCGAATCAAGGTGTTTGCGGATGACCTGGAGGGGTTGGGGGGATTCTGCACCAGGGCCGGGGAGCATATAAACATGTTTTTTGGCAAGGAGATGGTCTGCCAGGAGGAGGACATTCTGACGGAGGAGAAGGTGGACATTCTCGAGAACGTGATTCTTTCCGAGGCGGCGAAGATGCACAGCGAGCTTCCA
>NW_920533.1:0-25172 GCF_000209065.1 Trypanosoma cruzi
TTTATTCCACCCCGCCCTTGTCGTTTGAGCCTTTCCCCCTCTGCTAGGGCCTTTCAGGAGACGAAATAAAGCGGGAGGATGTTTGAGCATATGAGCGAACTTTTTTTTTTCTTTTTTTTTTTTTTCTTTTTTTAATTGTGTGTGCGTGTGCGAGTATTTTATTTTGGAATGGAAGCAGAAGGAGGCGAAATTCAAGCGGGGAGGAGTTTACTGGTATTAATTATTATTATTGCTTCAAAGGGGTTCTGGTGTGCGTGAGCGGGAGGAGTGCCGCGCCGTGTTTTTTCTTGTTTTTGTTTTGTTTTCGTTTTTGTGCAATCCCCCTTTCCTGCCACGCATGGATGTGCGCGGGCACGTGGCTGCTGCCTGCCGAGTGCCTCTGTCTGCTCATGTACTCCTTCTCTTCCGTTGCTCTTTTCTTTGACTGCCGCTGCACTGCGTGGCTCCCGGCGCGCGGACACGCCTTAGCTGAGCGAAGAGTGTAGCGGCACCGCAGCGAACATTCGGTGGACCGCCCTTCTTTTGTGTATATCTGTGTGTGTGTTGCCCCCATCGCCGGTATTTGGCAACGGAGAGGCGAGGGCCAAGAAACGGGAGGAGAACAACAAAAAAACGCCGAAAAGAGCAATGAAGACGCAGAGCGACGGCGACGCCGGTGCCTCGCGCGAGGAGGCCCTCTCCCTTGGCAAGGTTGTGAACTTCTCGTGGGAGAATCTGACCTACCGCGTCCCCGTGGAGGACGACGACGGCAACGTCACGTACAAGACGCTGCTCTACAATCTGAGCGGGACCGCCCTCGGTGGGCGTGTCTTGGCAATCATGGGGCCGTCGGGCGCCGGCAAAACGACGCTCATGGGCACCATCACGGGCAAGCTGTACAATGCCAAGGCTAAGTTGGACGGGTGTTGCTTTCTGAACAACACAATCTACTCGCAGCGGTACAAGAAGCTGGTGTCGTACGTCTCACAGGACGATATCGTCATGGGCAAGGAGACTCCGCGCGAGGCGATCAAATTTGCGTGTCGTGTCCGCCTTGGGCTGAGCATGGAGGAGTCGGAGAAACTTGTGGACGAGGTGATTTCACGGCTCCACATCACGGAGTGCCAGCACACCGTCTTGGGCATTCCGGGCATTTTGAAGGGGGTCTCTGGCGGTGAGCGAAAGCGGGCGAACGTGGGGACCGAGCTTGTGACGAATCCCTGCGTCATGCTGCTGGACGAGCCAACCACCGGCCTGGACTCGGTCAACGCCCTGCGCGTTGGAAAAATGCTTCAGGAATTGGCAAGGAGGGACATGCGGACAGTCATCGCAACGGTGCACTCGCCGTCGTCTGATTTGTTTGACGTCTTTGACGACCTGCTTCTTCTCGCAAAGGGCCGTGTCATCTATCATGGCCCCACAGAGGACTCTGTGGCCTACTTTGCCAGCTTGGGCTACCAGGTTCCGCCCCGCACAAACCCCAGTGAGTACTTCATGAACATCTTGCAGCTTCCAGAGGAGGAACTGTCCCAGCTGTGGGTGGCGTGGGAAGACTACGTCATGTCACCCGCGGCAAACAACAACCACTGTCTGATGGTGGTGCAGGGCCCCATTACGCGCCAGGATGAGTTCCTGGAGAGCCAGCTGAAAGTGAAGAAGTCCAGCTTTGCCGTGCAGTTTTTTGAGCTTTGGAAACGCTCTTTGCGCATGTTTTGCCGTGACCCGGCCGCCTTTTTTGGTCGTTCATTCCAGACACTTTTCTTTTCGGTGTTTCTGGGACTTTTTTACTTCAATTTGAAGCTGAACCAGCAGGGTGTGCAGGATCGTGCAGGAGCGCTTTACATAACATTGATAAATAACTTCTTTGGGGCGTGTATGCATGGTATCTCTGCCTATCCTCCCGAGCGAGCCGTGTTTCTGCAGGAGCAGGCCAATGATTCCTACAATGCGGCTGTGTACTTTTTTGCCAAGTATCTTGCCGAAATCCCGTTTCAGATGTTATTCCCAACGATCTTTGACCTGATCACATATTTTATGATGCATCTTTACCGCTCTCCCGGGGCATTCTTTGTGAACTGGTTCATCTTGGTGCTGCTCGCGACCTTCGGGTACTCGTTTGGGTTGATGTTTGCCACCTTCTTCGAGTCTTCCACGACGGCCTTTGCGATTGTGCCGGTAATTTTTCTACCGCTGCTGGTTGTGGCCGGGCTGTTTGCCAACACCCAACGACTGGTTCCCTACTGGGTTTGGCTGAACTATCTCTCGTTCCCCCGCCACGCGTACCTCGGCGTCTTCGTCAACGAGTTCCAGAGGCTGCACGTCATCTGCGACCCCGTCACGCCTCATTGCACGTACCCCAATGGCGAGGCCGTCATTGAACAGTTTGGCTTTGAGAACTGGCAGCCCTGGCGTTCGATGGTGGCACTGATTGCGTACCAGTTGGGACTTGCCGTGATCGGCTGCATCTCGCTATACGTCCAGGGCATGAGGCGCCGGGGAAAGCTGGCCTTCAAGAAGAATCTTGGCTCTCGTGTGGCTTCACCTCGTGCGATTGCCTCCGCGCGGAGCAACGATGAGCTGTCCGATTCTGACGCGACACCGATGGACGAAATTCCAACGCCCTCCGTCGCCTACACAGACACGGTGCCTCTCGACAAGGATGACCCGCTGCACCCTGGGGGCGGCGGCGCCAGGGGGATGCTCACCACCCCCATCGTCACGCCCAAAGCGGACACGAGAGGACAGTCGTAATGTAGTAATAATCTAAGTGTAGGAAGCGTATATGTGAACGTAGTACCTATTGGCTTCGCTGTTTACTTTTATTTAATTTCTCTGAGAACGTTCGTTTTTACTGCTGGTGCCTTCTTTCTTCTTTTATTTTGCACGGTGTGTTTCCCTCATTCTTCCCGGTTGGTGCACCAGGCTGCCGTTTCTGTTCTGTTTGCGTCTGTCCCCATTCTGATCCTTTCTCCCTTTACCCCACTTTGGCGCTGATCAGGGGAGTTCTTTTTTTACGGGCATGATGAAGTCACTGAGGTGGGACGCCGCGGGCCGTGGGCGTCAGCGCAAAGATCGCAGCGCCTTTTGGGTTGCCCCACCGCAGCGCTACGTGATCAACCGGCACAGTCCCAAGGCGGTGCCGCACAGTCTTTCCGTCGTTGTTGTGGTTGATCCCCACATGGTGGAGCCGACGGCATTTCTCCAGCCCATAGCGCCACTTGCGAACGACAAGAGAAATTGTGGGGCGGCAGGGAATGGTGATGCGATCTCCGCCGAGCCGGACTCCGCGAGTGATCAGGTCGTCCCGTCGTTCTTTAGGCTGGACGTCTACGTTTGGGACGATACAACCTTGCGGGAGATTTTGGAGGAGGTGCTGGCGTCGAGCGCGGCGGCCCAACAGGTGTTGCTGCCCAGCGATGCCCCGGCCACGGCGACGGCTGAGGTGGTGGGAGAAGCAAGCAGGCCGCCGGCGTCCACTGGCGCGGAGAAGGCAGAAAAGAGAGGAGGACGTGACGGTGGTGGCGATGATGGTGGTAACGGTAATTTGAAGGATGATGATGATGACGGTGCATCGGTGGAGCTTGATGATGGGGATGATTCTGTTGGCGGGGATGCGGCAGACGAGGAGCCGGCCTCCAAACGTGAACGCACAGAAGGTGAGAAGAAGCAGAGGGACGAGACGCGAAAGGGTGCCCCGTCGGCCGCCAAGAGGGCCCAGCCGAGGGATAGGCGGCCGCCACCGACGCCCGCTGCCAATGTGCGTCTTTCCCATGTGTTTGTTGGCAGTGACAAGAAGCCGCAGGTGAGAGACGTAGCGCTCCTACGCGTCGACAGGCCTGTTTTCCACGCGGGAGACTACACCACCATGCAGGAAATGCGGACTTTCAAAACGGGAGGGCGAGGATGGAAGAATGGGGATCTTTTGGTGCTATCGCCCACCACACGACACTACAGGGCCACACCGATGTGAGTTGTTGGCTATGTGAGAGGTAGCAGCGGCAATAGGAAGAGTAGGGGAGGCATAAACGAAAGGGACAGAACTTGTTGTGTATGCATGCTTCTGTGTCTGCGCCTATGTGCGCGTGTGCAGACAGCAGTGGCACCGTATTCGCTGTGTCTCACTTCATTTTTTGCACGCATTTTTTATTATGCGATGGGTGGCGTTTGGTGTATCCACGTGTCATCTTATCTTTCCTTGTGTTCTGCGTTTATCCTTGTTGAGTGGTGCGGCCTCTTTCTCTGTGTTTGCGCAAGAAGCCATGTCGGTTCCAAGCAAGAAGTGAAATTCCACCTGCTGCCGGTGGAGAAGAGGGTTATTGTGGAGCATCTCCATATAATTTTGTATACATGGAGGGTGAGGGATGATGGTTGCCGACGCATGGCTGCGGGGTTGTCGCCAACTGTCTCTTCCTTCTACTCGTGTTTTGTTGCTTCCCACACCACCGTAGAAGAAAGATTATAAATAAGCACAGACATATATATATATATATATATATATCCACACGGATCCATTGAATTGCTTGCCTGTTTCGTTGTTTGTTTGTTTGTTCAGTTCTCGCCACTCGCACTTTGAGATTGTGTTTTTGTGTGTGGAAGGAGCGGCGGAAATGGAGGAGCAAGTGGACTTGGAGAAGGCGCTGGCTGTGGCCATCAAGGCGGCGCAGAGTGCCGGAAACATCATGTTGGAGTTCTATCAGCTTCGCCGGGAGGACACTGCGGCGAAGATGATGCGTTTACTTAAGGAGGGCGGTTCCCACACGACCGGCGAGCTTGCTGCTTCACCTAAACCAACACCGGTGGATCTTTTGGACATCAAAACGAAGTCTTCCAGTACGGATCTCGTCACGCACTACGACAAACTTTGCGACGAGACTATAATGAAGATCCTGCAGCGCTTCAACGCGAAGGTGGAAGATGAGAAGCGGAATGAGCCGTCTGAAGCGTTTTCTTTTCAGTTCATAACGGAGGAACTCACTCCCGATACGCCCTTGACCGATGAACCGACGTGGATTGTTGACCCTATTGACGGCACCATGTCGTTTGTTCATGGGGGGTGCGACTGCTGCATCAGCATTGGTCTAGCTATAAAGAAACAGACGGTGCTTGCAGTTGTGTACTGTCCGTTTCTTTCGATTGTGCAGCATTCGGTGGAGGATTTACGTTCTACGAGTGCCGTTGCAGGGGAGTTGTACACCGCAATCCGGGGAAAGGGAACATTCCTTAATGGGCAACCTATTCGTGTCTCTGCAGATGCCTTGCCAAATACGGCTTTGGTGGCATTTAATTACCCAATGGGTGCCAGACTTTCCGCGGCGGAGATACCGAGCGACAGCGCCCAGGTGGGTGTTTTGAAGCGGCAAAAGCATCGGAAAGTTGTTGAGGCCGCTGGGCATATTCGTGAGCAGCTTGCCATGCATCCTGTACAGGGCATTCGCAGTTATGGTTCTTGTGCCCTCATTCTCGCGCAGGTTGCCGCGGGACGTATAGACCTTTACATGGAGCCTGCTGGCATGGTGTGGGATGTGTGTGCAGGAAGTCTTTTGATCACCGAAGCGGGGGGTGTTGTAAAAAACATGTGGGGTGGTGACTTTGGACTGGAGGGCACCACCACGATCATTGCAGCGGCGAACGAGACACTCGCCGATTACGGAATCCAACTCTGTACACAGGTAAATTATGGAGATTACTGGAAAAAGTAGAGCTAGAGGAGGAGGAGTGGGAATGAAATGAATACGGTAAATGTAAGCAGAAAAGATGGAAACGTCAAACATATATATATATATATATATATATATGTTGGGAGGCCCCCCACCCACCCACAGGCCCAAAAAAAAAAACTTTGGGTCCTTTTTATTTCTCTTTTGCATTGAAGTACGATGGGGACTTTCTCCCTGCTCATTTCTCCATTCATCCTTTTCTTTTTCTTTGAGCCATAGTCTGTCAAATATTGATACGTTTTAGGAAAAAACCCCTCTTTCTTTTTTTTTTTTTTTTCTCTCTTTCTATGTTCCTGTTGATTCTTTTTTGCTGAACAAAGCACACACACACACACACACACACACACACACGACGTCTCTCTCTCTCTCTTCAAAAAGAGGAAAAAATGGAGGGCCAGTGGAATCTCAAAGGGATTTTTAGGAACCGCAACGTGGTTCTCGTCATTGCATTTTGTTTTGTGGACGGCGCCTGCTTTAGTGTTTGGATGGCGCAACTTTTCCCTGTCTTTGTAAACCGAATTGGAGGAGATGAGGCTGTCGGTTGGTCTGCTGCTGCGTCTGGTATGGCACAAATTGTGGGTGCTGCTTTTGCAGGGTACGTGGGGGATAAAATTCCGCGCAAAGAATGCATTCGGGTTGCGGCTTTTTGTGGTGTTATGGCCGTTGCGGCAACGTTGGTGGCGATTAACCTCCTGGTGATGCCGGCGATTTACATTACGCAGGCCGTATGGGGTGTGTATTTGGGTGTGGCCTCTACGAGCATAGAAGCCCTCTTTGCCGACAGTGTCCTCTCTGGGCATCGTGCGTTTATTTACAACTTTAAATGGATTGTACAGACGGTGTGTTACTGCGTCGGTTACGTGGTGGCGCTGGTGATGCTGCTGCAAATGGGAAATGATTGGTCGATGGATAGCATCAAGTTTGTCATGACGGTTGGGCTGGCGGCGCATCCTCTGGCGCATTTTATTCTTCTCTTTATGCGGGACGAGGACGCATTGCAGGACGGCGAGGCCGATGCATATTTTATTGCAACGGTGAAGGTTGGGGAGGAGCAAAAGCACACAGAGGAGGAAGACCGGAAAACGGGGGCGTTGTCAGATCTTCCAGAAGCTCCGCTACTCAACGAGGGATATGTAGCGGATGAGGATTCCAAGGCGGCAACAATTTCTATTTGGCGGGGTGGCCCCCACAATGTGAAGCCTCAGCGTGCAAGGGAAATAAAGCCACCTTTCGAGCAAAGGGAAACGGAGAAGGAGACGGAAGAAAGCAATGTAATTTATGACGGCTCTCGCCATGTGGATGAAGAGGAGACGGGTGCAAGTTGCTTTAATGGTTTTTGCTCATCATTTCATTGTTCTTTAAGCGCAGTGCCGTACTTGGTGTGTATGGCGGACTTCTGGATGGCAGTTGGCTCCGGTATGACCGTGCAATATATGACTCTCTTTCTCGTGAATGACTTACACATGGCACCCACGTGGTTAATGTCTTCATACATCGCCATCTCGTTTGGTGCCGCACTTTGTTCTACCTTACTTCGTTATGTGGGCGATCACTACGTTGGTCGGCTACCCGCCGTCATTACGGTGCGTCTCATAGGCACAACACTTCTATTATTGCTGGCGTTATTGGATGGCCCCAAAACTGGCTTGGGTGTTGTTATTGCCCTCGTCATCACTCGCAGTGCACTGATGAACAGCCCCGTTGGCGTCACCCGCAGCGTCATCATGGACTGCGTGCCAAAGTCCAGCCGTGCCAAATGGTCCGCCTTTGAGAGCTTTACATCCTTCACATGGGCAGGGAGCGCTGTGATTGGCGGATACATTGCCGATACCAAAGGCTACCAGTTTACGTTTTTCACCACATCCATGCTCCACTATGTTGGTATATGTGTACTCGTCCCGGCTGCCATCGTGTCCCAAAACATGGAGCGTCACCTCCGTCAATTGAAGCGAGCAGAGCGTAATGCTGACTGATCTAAAGATGCCTCTCACCCCTACCCCCTTCTGCCTTTCTTTCTTTTTTTTTTTTTCTTGTTATTATAATTTCTTTATGCAAGCGTGTGTACTGCTTTTTTTTTCCCCCCTCTCACGAAACATAGAAAGAAAAAAAAAGAAAGAGGTTGCTTAATGCGGTTACAACGACGCGTGAGGTGGAGGCGGTAGCGTGCTCTTCTTATTCTCTTTTTTTTTTTTGTTGTTTTTGCGAGAATGTTGTGGGGATTTTATAATCCTATCTTTTCTGTTGGGAAACGCAACCAGAAGGAAAATATCAACGGAATCACAGGCGGGGATGGGAGGGAGAGAGGAAGGCGAAACCCGCCACGGCGCCGCTGACCAAAGCCCCATCACTGACGCGTGCAAGCGACCCTCCCGTTTCTTTTGTTTGTTTGTTTTGGTTTTTTTCTCCTCTCGCAAGTTTCCCCCTCCTAAAAAAAAATTATAATAATTGACGTGTTTGTGGTCCGATTTTAAGTCAAGCGTGCGTGAAGTATGAGCGAAGATGCCCGTGGCAGCAGCCATGCGCAAAGCACCTTCCGTGGTGACTGGGAGGCGCTGCATAACCCCAATGTCCGGCGTGTTTTAATTTTCTGCTTTGCCAACGGGGCGTGTTTCTCACTGTGGCTCTCACAGGTGTTTCAGGTCCTTATCAGCCGCACCTTTGGTGATACCACCGTCGGTTGGTTGTCGGCTACCTCTTGTACGGCGCAGGTGGTGGGGGCAGTCATTGCTGGCCTTTCCGATGAATTGCCGCGGCAGACGATTATTCGGCTTGGCGCATTCAGCGGCATTACGGCTGCAGCGCTCTCCATTTATGCCTTATCTGTGCTTCAGGTACACATCTTCTTTTTTGCCTTCGTTCTGTGGGGAATGTTCTCTGGGATGGTCTCCACGGGAGTCGAGGTGCTGTTTGCTGACAGCGTAGAAACTGGCCGGCGTGACTTTGTGTACAATCTGAAGTGGGCCAACCAGACATTGTGTGACTGCATTGGTTCCGCCACTTCCCTTTTGATGCTGGTTAAACTCGGCAATGAGTGGAAGTTGAGTAGCATGAAGGTTCTTGTTTACACGGGTGTCTCGTTGCATCCTATCGCCCAATTGTTACTCTTCACGCTGAAGGACAAGTATGTGTTGGATGAAAGTACGGGTGGCCACGTGCCGCAGTGTGCCGTTGTTGTCGAAGACACAGATGCCCCAGATCTTACTACGAAACCGAAATTATTACCCGAGGCGAGCGAATCAATTATGGATTCCAAAGAAAGTTTGGAGTCACTGAGGCAGCCCCTTGTAAGCGAAAACGGGATGAAGAGCGAGGCCCTGTCGTCAGTTCCTGTGATGTCAAGGAGTGTGACATCGGCTGGGGCTGTGGTATTGCAGCATGAGGCCGTCATTGCTCAGCTAAAAATGCGGAGTGCACAAAAATATCACGAGTATATTGAGGCTCAGGAAAGGCGAAACCCTGCGGCACGACTGGTGGCAGCGGTGTGGCACCATGCAACTAAGTTGTGTGAGTGGTCGACTGTGCCATATTTGCTGTGTCTCTCCGATTTTTTTGTGGCTTTTGGTTCTGGCATGACGATGCGATATATCCCGCTTTTCTTCGTGAACGATTATCATATGACGCCAGTTCTTCTTCTGAGTGCATCCATTGTCTCCTCCATCACCACCGCCACGTTATCGTTCCTGGTTCGGTATATGGGTGAGCGTTTTGTTAGTCGTGTTGCTGCCGCGTTTTCTGCACGTTTTATAGGGGCGACATTACTCCTGTTGATGGGGGTAACACATCTCCATCTGTCCATTTTGGTCCCGATTTTTGTCCTTCGCAGTGCACTGATGAACTGCACCATTGGAGTCACCCGCAGCGTCATCATGGACTGCGTGCCAAAGTCCAGCCGTGCCAAATGGTCCGCCTTTGAGAGCTTTACATCCTTCACATGGGCAGGGACCGCTGTGATTGGCGGATACATTGCCGATGCCAAAGGCTACCAGTTTACGTTTTTCATCACATCCATGCTCCACTATGTTGGTATATGTGTACTCGTCCCGGCGATGTACGGTGTCCGCGAGGTGGAGCGGGCCAAGCGAGCGCGTTGGCGGAGTGAAAAAGCCGAAGAAAAGGAGCGGAAGAAATCCTTACGTCGTCTGAGGTCCACTGGCACTTCCTCGTTGTTGGCTGCAGCGGAAGGACGTGAAGAAAAGGATCAGTTACTGGGGAGGGACCGTGCATCACTGCAGTGATGTTTGCTTTTTTTTTATTGCTGTTGTTGTTGTTGTTGTTTTAGATTTATTTAATTATTTTTGTGTGTGTGGGTGCATCTTTCTCTCCTTCTCTCTCTCTTTTTTTTTTTTTTTTTTTTCATGATTATCACAATTAGCGACTGTTTTTTTATTGTATTTGAGTGTCTTTGTTTTTTTGCTTTTTACTGCTGCTGCTGCTGCTGCTGCTGAGAATATTATCGATTGTAGTAATGAAAACTGTGCGAAGGCAATAATCGCGAGGAGAGCTGGCTAACGCCATGAATATGCATCCATACTGATAAAGCGGAATGCACACTTCATTACGACACTTTTCTACCGTATGGATTTTTTGAAAAGAACACGACTATTAAAAGGAGGGGGTGGGAGACCAGGGGAACACCGATAGCGGCAATATAATTATTTTATTTATATTTGTTTTACTTTCACCCATCTTCCCCTTCTTTTGTGATTCCCACCACGCAGTGGGGTGTTGTGTCTGGTGGTGGACCCCAAAAGTCTGCCACTTCGTAAGGAATAAACACCATATATATATATATAACTATATTTACATGTATCCCATCCGAATAGAGTGAGCGGGCCACAATTGAGGCCAACGGATGATACATGTATGTATGTATGTACTTACTTGGTGGTAAACTTTGGGGGTATGGGGTGAATCCCCACTCTTATTCCGTCCATCCCTTTCTTATTCCTATCTCGTTTGTTTTCTGTTGTTGAGAAACTGCAGAGTTCGGCCAGCGGCCCAGAAGATTATTTTTTATTTTATTTTTTTTTATTTGTTGGGAGGGGGTTGTTCTTTCCTGACTGTGATGCATTCCCATCCATGGTACTTCCCTGCATTTCTCTTTTTCCCCCCCCTTTACTCCCTCTCTCATTTTTCCTTGTGTATTTATGAACATGTGTGGTGGTTGTTGTTTATTTTTTGACTCTACGCAATGTCACCTTTGTGGAAGATATAAATTTGCGCATATCCATGAAGTTGCATACGTATATTTATATATTTATATATATATTTATATATTTATTTATTTATTTATATGCGTATGCATTTTTGAAGAGGAACTTCTATTGCTGTTTTGTTTTTGTATGTATATTTCTTGGTTACCGTTGATGCTTATAGAAATAGTGATAATGATAATACGGATGCTTCTCAGCGGTACCTTTACGTGGAGAGAAGGCAGTCCTTTTGTTTTCCCTTCTTATCTATGGATTGTTTTTTATTTATTATTATTATTGATGTGTTATTTTGTTGGTTCTCGGCAATGATGGATTAATAAGACACCGCACGTGCCCGAGGCGGATGGCTAACTGCGTATTTGTGTGTCTCTGTGTGTGTGTGTGTGTTTTGCGCCCTCCGCTGCGAATTCCTCTTTGGAGGACGCGGGAGGGAGGCGTGATCTGCGATGGTGGGGTGGGGGGCGTGCAGGCTATCGGATTCATTTGGGAAAATAAGAGGAAGTAGAAAAAAAAAAGAAATTATGTTACGGACGATGACGTGATGTGAAGTGTTAAGTGCATGCGGCGGTTTCTCCAATAGATTTTGGTATTATTTGCTTCGGCGCGGTGTTTCTTGGCAAATGTTCCTTTTTTTTTTTTTTTTCTCCGTTTTTGTTTTTTATTTTGTTTTTCTGTTATTTTTGTTTTCCCGTGGAAAAGGTGGTGTAATTTGTGTTTTCGCCGGTGTTTTTTTTTTTGCCACTCGCCAGTGGGACGTCATCCACACCGGGAGGAATTCGTCTGTGGGAAGGGGAAGTGGGGGACCGCATGGTGCAGTGCGTCCCTCACTGCGGTGGCTCTGCCGTGTCATCGACGCCGGCGGGATCCGTTTCTTCTCCCGTGGACGCTGGTGACGCGACGCGTGATTACATCGCACTGGCGGTGCCGCTCCTTCACGTTCTGCAGCAGCGACAGACGACGCAGGCACTCGCGGTGGCGCGAGAAATAACACGGCGGTGGGGAGAAAAAGAAGGGCCAGTAGCCGATTTGCTGAGGTTTTTGCAGAACTATGAAGATCTACAGCAGCAGGAAGAGGAAGTGGAAGGAGAAGAGAGTGATGACGATGATGATGATGATGATGGCTCTTCGAGTAGTACTGCCTCTAGTGATGCTGTCATTAGTAGTTGTAGCACCGATGATGACGATGACGCGGGTTCCGTGGAGAATAGTGCGGCGGAGGGCGGAGACGTAACGCAGACACTACGACAAATTCTAGCGAGGCTTCCGCCTTGTGACGCTGCAGGAACGTCAATAAGTGCGGGATTGAATGCAACGCCGGTGGTGAATGAGACCGCCGAGGAGAGTGAAACGGAGGAAGAAAGGCGCATCTTCAATGATATTGCTGGGGCCGTGGAACGTGAGATGAAGCGGCTGGCGATTATAAGGAAGCACCGCTGACCGAAGAGGACATCCATTGAAGGTGATGGAAAGAAGAAGTTGCGCTCGTGTGATGGGCCATGCGGTGCGGCCCAGTTCTCTCTGCAAACATCCTTTTTTTTTTTTGCATGTGTATCTGTGTGTGTATTTTTATTTTAGCGGAGGCGTTTTTTGGGCTAATGGTGGGCATACGACAACACCAGTGGGGCGATGCACGACCGTCGCAGATTGGATGGATTGAGACAGTCACAAGTCGCATGCATAATTCCTTTGTAATTATCCCCGTCTTCTTCTCTCTTTCTTCTTCTTATTATTATTATTTGCTTCTGCTTGTCTACATACAAGAGATTAATGCGACGCACATGGATAAAGTTAGTCATCAAGACAGCGAATAACGGCAACGCCGCCGCTGCCGTTGCTACAGGGGCAACTCGCCCAGTCACAGTCATGTTGTCTTTGCAGTCACAACGTTGCATACGTGAAATCATGGTGCAACAGGTGCTGCTTTCCTCGAAGCCGCTCACGTCAAATGAATTTGTGGAACTGGTCAAGCGAAAATACCATGAGGCAAAGGAGACCGTCCAAACGACATCCATGTCATCTCAAGAAGGGGAGTGCAGGAAGGCTACAGAGGCACCGGTGGTGGCGAGTGTGGGAGACGATGACGTGGAGAAGGAGGGAGAGGCTTTAACAGACACTCCTGTTGAGTATCTTCGAGGGTTTCTAATGTCTGTATCAACTGGGCCGGCTAACGTGTTGCCCACACAGGATGGAATTTCTCCCTGTCCCGTTGAGTCCACCGTGCGCTTAATACTAGCCATCGACTCACAGTTTCGTGTCTCCCCGGCGGGATATGTGTGCTATCCCAATTTGCCGTCGCTGATTCTTGCTTCGACGGATGTGGAGCAGAAGGAGAAATGGCTGCACTTGGGACGCCGACTTGTGCGGGCGGAGGAAGCGAGGCATTGCTTCAGTGGAAGTGACCATGGTGCTATGGCAGCAACAAGAGGAAACTCACGTGTGCCGTCTCGGTGGAGTTACATGCTGAGCCTGTGGTTCATGTTGGATGCCTTCACAGAGACGGAGGATATTGTGGATGAAAAGGACGCGGCAACCGGGAGAAACGGCACGCATGAAGAAATGACAATTTCGATGCGTCTCATGGCACAATGGGTGAATGCATTCGATGAGCGTGAGTTGCCACCGCTTCTTCTTCGAGAGTTGTTAACAGCGGAGGGGCGAAGTATTTCAAGATCGCCGTCTGTATCCGCCCCGCAGGAACTGCGGGATTCGGTGGAGGGTAAAGAAATTCTTCGGCGTTGGTGCTTTGAGGCGAGGGAGGGGTTTCTGAGCAGCATGCTTCTGAATGCACCGCAACTCACCCAATCTCAGCCGATGCTTCTTCAACAAGTGAACGAGCAGTTGGGGTATTTTTTCCTTTTTCTTATTGGCGCCCCCATTTCACTGGGGCGGATGTCGGCGCTGATCCAGTGGGCGAGTCTGCCATTTGCCTCACAATATCGCTCTCTGCTGCACTTCCTCCTCATTTACACCGGCAACCCCGCCGTGGCACAAATGGAGCGAAATGGGAAGCGGCGTCGCGAGGTTCTGAGGCGGTGGACGGATTTGTTGCGATCACGTTTACAGGAGGATCGGGGCCGTCACCGGCACCCACGGCAAATAGGAGGACGTCACTTACTTTCGGGTCGTTACGCCTCGCAGGAGCATATGGAAGAGACGGCAGACGTGGACGCTCTCCCAGCTTCTTCGGAAAGCAACGATGCGAGGGACATCTCGCATGGCAAGGCGTCGTGGGCAGGACAGATATCCAGCGAACAATATGCGTTGTGGATGCAGAGCAGCAGCGGCCCGATGGTTAACCCGAAATTGATGGATGTTTGTCGTTGTCTCTTTTTGACTCCCGAGGAGATGACACCGCTTGATGTGACAACGCTGACCCCATCTGAGGTGCTGGAGAGTTTTACCGCGAAGAAATGCGCCGAGAATGACGTTGTGGTGTTCTCAGTATTACCGTATGCTTTTGAACGCCGTATCTGCCGTGTCATTCGTGTATGGTGGGCCCTTGAAGGACAGTACACGACGGAAGTCAAGCCGAGTGATGCCATTGCCGTTATCAGCGTGCAGCGGCTCTGTCAACTGTGTCTGTGGGAGCATGAGTACGGGGCTGCCGCGGCAAGCAGGATGATGCTGCATTATTTAAGATCGGTCATAACGGGAGAAACAACCGTGCAGTTAGTGCCACCCTCCTCCGTGTCTAAAAGCATGACGCCCACGTCAGTGAAAGATGTGGGGTGTTGGTTGGTTGTGCTTCGCTCCACCGCGTAAAGGGCGATAACGAAGAAAAACATAAAGAAAAACGATAAAACAGAGCGAGGAGGATGACGGGAAAAGAAAAGAAAAATTTGGTGGGGCAGAATTTTGAGGTGGGAGAGAGGAGCAAAAAAAAAAAAAGAAGAAAAAAAAGGATTTTTTTCCTTTTTTAGCTGCTGGTTGTAATGTGTGCTATGGCCGAACGTTACATATGATTTTCTTCATTAATGTGCCCTTTTTTTTTTTTTTTTTTGTGTGTGTGTGTCATTCTTGTTGAGTGTACATCCGTGTGCCATGTTTTGATGTTGCTGTTGCCCTCCATCTTATTATCTACAGGGCCGCAATTCTTGTCTATAATTAGATGCCACGTGAGGTTCAGGTGGAAGTGGAGGAGGATGTGAGTGAAACCCCACAAACGGTACCGGCTGAAGCCCCGCAGTTTGGCCTCTTACCAAGCCTTGTACTGTCAGGAATGTACATCGGCACAAGCATCATGCTTTTTCTTACGATAAGGCACAGTAAAGTTCTTGAAAAGCGGGGGATTTTATCGTACGATAGCACATCCATTGTGATGTCGATTGAGGTGGCGAAGACCATTGCGTCCGTGATGCTCCGGTATGCGTTGAGTGGTGAGTTCCTGGTATTTAGCGTCACGTTTGGGCCGAGACGTGGAGAGTTGTGGCGGATGAGTTGGGCCTACGCCATACCCGCCTTTCTCTATGCGCTTTACAACAATCTGATGTACCTGAACCTTCGTCTGTTTGACCCGGGGACGCTGCAGTTATTCATGCAGACCCGCATTCTCTTTACAGGATGTCTTTTTGTGTTTTTACTCAAGCGGGTCCTTTCGATCCGGCAGTGGGCAGCGCTTGCGATTTTGACACTCGGTCTTGTCATCAAGTATATCTCACCCACCGTGATGCAGGCGGTGGATGTGCGTATATTGGCCATGCTGCTGCAGGCATTTCTTTCATCCCTCGCCGGCGTGTACAACGAGGTTGCCTTAAAGCGGGAGGCCCACATAAGTATACATCTGCAGAATTTCTTTATGTATTTGTATGGCATTCTATTTAATTTGCTTCTGGGTCTCATGATTGCCCCGCAGGAGTATCTTAAAGACAGTATCTTTCGTCACCCACACATTATTTTCCTCCTTATTATTTTGTCTGGAACGTTGAATGGTCTCACCACTGCCTTTATTCTGAAATTTATCAACGTCATTGTGAAGGCATTTGCCTCGGCCGTAGAAGTGATCCTTATGGCCGTTTTGGCAGCGGTAATCCTTGGGGAACCAATCACGCAACAAGATTTCATGGCTGGAATTTTGGTTATGTGCTCTGTGTATCTTTACTACACAAACGGCTGCGGTAGCGATGCGCCAACTAAATCGAGGTAAAAGAAGGAAGAGAAGGGAATTGGAATATCTTCTGCTGTTGGGAACGTGCATTGGCCTATGCATTTTACCTTTATCCATGTGTGTTTTGTTTTTTTGTCCATGTGTTCCAGCGACGTCAAGCTCCTCAAAGACATTGAACATGAGGCACTGCAACTGTGTGTGCGTGTGTGCCAATCTTCCGACGTTGCTGGGAGAGGGAACGGTGAGAGAAGAGGCATGGCAGGTGTCATGGGCAACGTCACCCTGAACTTTTTCTATTTTCTCCCTGTGCAGAAAAAGACCTCTTTCCCTTTCTTCTTTTTTCCCCTAACCCACCCACCCTCCCTTCTTTCCGTGTATATCACCAGGCGACGAAAGGAAGAAGGAAAAAGGAGGAGGAGCATGCAGCCAATAGGTGTACGTCGTATACGTTCCAGTTCCACCGACCATCGGCGATCGAGCAGTGATGCCGGTGTGGGCGGCGGTATCGCCGGTGGCACTGCAGCCGGAAACTCTACGCAACAGCGGCGCACGTATGATGTTGACATGACAAGCCTTGAGAAACACCGTCGTCTTTTTGCCATGGAGAGGGAGCTGCAGCGCTGGAAGGAAAAGGCAGAGGTGAGCACACGGGACGCCAAATTACGTGAACAGGAGCTTTTCCGCGTCAAGTCCGAGCACGCAGCGGTGCGGCAGCGGCAGGAGCACATCATACGCGACTTGTTAGAGAAGCAGAAAGGCTTTGCAGAGGAAATGCAAAAGAGCCGTCATGAGATGGAACTTCTTCGTAAGGACGCAGCGGCGGATAATTCGGCACTTGTCGCTGCACAAGAGGCACAGCTGCAGCTGCAAAGGGAATTGGAGGCAAGTCAAAGCCGTGAGGCCGAGGCCACAGGAGAGCTGTCAGTCGTCGTGGAGAAGCTCGCCAAGGCAGACACATATATTCGGACACTATCCGACGAGGCGGTGGCGTATCAGCTAGAAATTCAACGGTTGCAGGAGCAGCTTGACGCAGCAGGAGAAGAATTACAGAAGAAAAACAAGGAGAGAGAGGCGGAAGAGAAATTACGCACATCTGAGGAGTTGGCTCGCAGGCGAAAAGTCACCCGGGATTTATGGACAGAGCTGGTGAATGCGGCACTTGAGTGTGCCGATAACTGCGACAGTGTGAGCCGTGAGTGCGATGAATTCATTGATGTCATCAAGGAGGAACAGCAACGCGTGGGCCAGAGGCAAAATATTGTTCGTGATGGTGGCAGTGAAAAGTTCATGGTGACGATGCCGGCAGCGAAAACTCACCCGCAAGCCCATGTGACATTTGTGTCCTGTAAACCCACCGGGGAGGAACTGGAACGCCTCTTGCAGGTGTCCATTTCATCCCAACAGGCGGGGGAGCGGGATGGCGACAAAATGGACGATGCCGTTATTTGGGAGGGCACGACCCGTGTGATTGCTCGGTTGCTGCGTGGCATGCAGTTGGCGTTGCGTGAGACAAGGGACGATGTTCTTGTCGCTGGTCGTGCCTACGCGGAGTTGTGTCGCGCAGGTCGCAGCATGGCGGAGGACTTGGCAGAACTTCAGGCTGCATGCGCCAAGGAGCGTAGTACTGTTGTCGCGCTGGAAGAACGGCTGGAGCACACACAAGAAACCCTTCGTATCGAAAAGGAGCGTGCGAATGGTCTGCAAGCTTCACTGGACGAAACCGCCGACATTATGGCGGAGGCGGCGGCACTGGCGGAGGAGCGCACCTCGCGAATGGAAAAATTGCTTCGCGAGAACAACGCCTTGGAGGAGGCACTTCAGACGCAGAGGAAGTCCCTTCGGGAGCGGGATGACGCCATCGCCGCGGTTGAGCTTAAGTTACGGACGTTGCAGGATACCATGCGGCGAGAAAAGAATGAGTGGTACTCCATGCATGAGGAGCTGCACCGCACGAAACTTGCACTCAAGACGACGCTGGAGGAGCGTGACACGGCGAGGTCGCAACTGCATGAACTGGAACAAAACCTACAAGCGTTGAAGGAAGAGTCCCAACAGTGTGATGTGAATTGCCGGTACTTGCGCAAATGCGTTGAGGAGTTGCAAGGACAACTGGCGCAGGTGAAAAAGGATAGAGATCTCCTACGTGAGACGAAGGACTCTGTCGAAGTGGAAAGGCGACGACTGCTGACCCAAATAGATTGTTTGAAGCGTAGTGGTAACACTGCTGCATGCGTTACCGATGCTGCTCCTGCGAGTAGAGGCAATGGTGTTGGTGAGGTCTACTCCAGTGTTTTGTTTTCCCCAACCGTGCAGCGGTGGAAGGTGCCGCATGGAGGAAAAGATATGGAGACGTCAGGTGAGGACCGTCACGATGCTGGGCCGCTGCTGCAGTCTTCTGAGAGAAAAGAGCCGATGGATAAGGTGCGGTGGTGGGAAGCGAAACTGCAGGCAATTACATCATCCATGTCATCAACCACGCCTCTTGTTGCCACGCCGTCGGCATGCCGAAAGGATGAGAAGAGCGGGTTGACGGACAACTTGCAGTTACTCGAGACAAATAGCGCAACGCTCGCCTCATTGGCGTACGGAAACTCACCACCCTCACAGAAACTCAAGGACAATAGCGTTCCCATTTAATACGGGAGGGATCGTCCCGTGTTTGTGTGCGTTTCTCTGTGTGTCTGGAGACGGAAGACAAAGAATTGGGAAGTATTTGGGAGGGACATTCAATTTTTACCTTTATTCACTTCTCCCACCACCACCACCACCAGCAACAGCACTCCACCACCTTATTTTGACCTTCAATGCCAAGTTTTTTTTTTTAGGGGGGTACAACTTCATGATGTTACTCGTTTCAATCCCTCTCCAGAATTTATTCTTGAAGTTGTTTGCTGAATGGGATGGTAGTGGTTTATTCGCTTCTGCTCCTTCTCAGTACCTTTTTGGTTTCTACCCCTTTCTCTTTCTCTCTCTCTCTCTCTCTGCGTGTGTGTGTGTGTGGCTGCGGCTGCTGCAGGGCAGGAAAAGAAGGAGAGAACGGGAAGGTGTCGGGCCCGAGCCCCGCAGCCCCTCCACTCACGCACCGATTGTGTCATATGGACGTCATTCTCACAACATCGCCCCTGCTGGTTTCTTCGTCCCCACTCAAGGGTGGGGCGTCAAGTGTTTTCACGCAGGTGCCGCAGCCCTGGTCCCTTCTTGCTCATCACCGCAACTCGCGCTATCCGCACCCTCAAGGGAAAGCGGAAATGTCATCAACGTCCACTTGCGGTGCGGCGGAAGGAATGTCTGAGAGAGGCGGTTTTGGCGCCTCCGCCGGGACGATCTCCAGAGCGCCATGTAGTCCGATGGGCGTTCAAGAGGAAGAGGCGCGGCCCTACTCCCCGACTGTCTCGACTGTGGCCGTTGCTTGGGGCAAGCTACCAGAGTTGCTTCCGTCGACCGAACCCCTTGACAGCCGTGGCGGCGCTGGGGGTGGGGATGGTAGTGGTGGATGGGACTCCTCAGGGGCAGCAATGGCGGCAGCAGCAGCAGAAACCATGGAGAAGGGCAGGAGTGAGAGCAAACTATTGACATTTCTGAGGAAAAATGCCTCTCCGTTCTTGAAAGTGGAGAAGACAGAGGCATTGGGAGCCTTTGCAGCGGTTCTGCAAGAGGTACGTGAATTGCACCTTTCGCAATGCCCTTTGTGTGCCCCACGGCGGCCACCGAACTGGTGGACATCCGCACGTGAGGAAAAAAGGTGCCGTGACACCCCAAATGACAGGAACAACCGCAACGTTAAAAAAGTGAGGCAGCAAGACGAAGAGAAAGATGACGATTGTGATGAGTATTTGGAGCTGGACGTCTTGGGGCGAACACACATCTTTATGGACGCCGAAAGGAAGTGCGGTGAGGGGCAGAAACAACAAAAAAAGAAACAGCTAGAAAACGGGAAATATATAGACTGTTCCCAAACATCTTTGACAAAGATGCATCAGCGGCTGTATGTCGAGGCAGTTGAATTTCTTGAACACGTCTACAGCCGCCGAGATCATCTTCACGCCACATGCCCTGTCATGTACGCTTTACGTCCAGAGGCACATTTGCTGCGGCGAGAATGTGCTGCCCTTGGTGGTATTGTCCTTCTTGAGGCTCTCTTGTTGGGTCTGTGAAACGACATTAAGAGAAGGAAGGGAAAGCAGAGAAAAAAAAGAAGCAGCGTGCAAATGCGAGTTAGATTTTGATTATCATTTTGTTGTTGTTGTTGTTTCCCCTCCTTTTGGTGGTGACTTTGCGCTTAACCTTTATTCCATGTGTGCGTGTATATATGATTTCCTTGTCTTTTTTTCGTGTGTGGATTTGCCCTTTTCAACCTCTTCTTTTCCTTAGCTGTGCTCCTCTCTGACGCGGGGTGGCAGAAGAGCAGGGTCAAAAAGGTGGTCCGTGCAAGAATGGGGCGAAAAGAAGAGATGTTGTCCGATGATGTGCAGGGACTAGGCAATTTGTTTGCCGCGGGCGATCAGGAAACAGAGGAGGTGTGCCCCATTGAGGAGATGCTTGTGGATCGCCTGCAGTTGAGTCGCGAGGGCACCACAACTGCGGGATTCACGCCACTTCTGGAGCACTTTGATAAAGGAACAGCCGCGCAGAAAAGGGGGGCGGAGGAACGTGCTGAGGGCAACCTCAGACCACTGAGAGTGTATTTCCGCAACAAGCGACATAGTCTCTGGGGCCACAGGCTATGGAATGCGGCGAAGTACATGGTGAAACGGATGGACAGTCGCATGATTGATGTGCGCGGCAAGACTGTGCTGGAGCTTGGCGCCGGGCTTGGAGTTCCGTCCCTCGCCGCTTTCCGCAACGGTGCACGTTGTGTGGTGGCAACGGACTACCCTGACGGCGACCTCCTTGAAATTCTGGAAATGAACGTGAAGGCAAACTGCAGGGCTGATATGATTGATGTCGATGCTGCGGCTTTCTTATTGCAAGAGGCAGAGCGGCTAAAATTGGCACAGGGGTGTGAAAAAAGCGGCGAAACGGTGTTTTCTGAGGCAGATCGTCAAAGGGCGCTAAGCACGCGCTGCGTCGTAGAGCCACTGCTGTGGGGCAAGCAGGAACACATCCAAAAGGTAATGTCATACACTGGTGGTGGTGGCTTTGATATTGTACTGCTTTCAGACATTCTCTTTAATCACGTCTGTAACGATGACCTCGCGGACACGATTGTACGTGTACTGCAACGTAGTCAACATGCCGCCGCATATTGTGTCTTCTCACACCACCGAGCGCATAAGCAGGTGGAGGACTTGGAGTTCTTTGACAAGTGTGTGGCACGTGGTCTGCGCTGTGAGCAGGTGGACGAAGAGAATTACCCCATGATGTTTCCCGATGACAGCGGCCCGGCGGAAATTCGGCAGCCTGTCAAAACGTATAAAATTGTTCATTATTTCGATGATGCCGGAATGGCGTTTCAGCCTGGAAATGACGTATTTGATGTTGTCATTCAGGGCACGGGGATGGTGGAGTCCATAGTGTCTGCGGCACTCGCTCGAAGCGGAATCCGCGTGCTTCACTGCGATGGTGAGGATGACTACGGTGGTGCCTTCAAGACCATGACGGTGGAACGAATGCGAGAGTACATTACAGGCCCCCTACCCGCATCGCTGGACGGTGCGGCCGACAACAGGGACGGGAGGGGTGACCACGAGGAGAACCATCCACGCTGCAACGACGGAGTCATTGCCGTGGACCGCATGGATGAACTCAAATTGGGTGAACGGCGTAGCTTTCTACTGGATCTGCTTCCAACGCATTACCTCTCGAATGGTGAAACTGTGCGTCAGCTAATTTCCTCTGATATGGCACGCCACATGGAATTTCAATGCTTCGGTGGCTTCTTCTTCATGATCCCGTCGAGTGAGGGTGGGATGCAGCTGCGAAGCATCCCTCTCTCCCGTGCGCAGGTTTTTGCTACAAATCATATGAGTCCTCTACAAAAGCGCCGTCTGATGAAATTCGTGAAGGACGTGGAGGCGCCACTTGCAGAACAGCTGCATGCTCTTACGGCGGATGTCGGGGACGATTCACTCTCAGAGGCTGCCTTGGAAAGGTCCCGCATTGCCTCCGAAGAGGCGAAACGTATGTTCGCACAGGAAATTCATGAACACCCCAACGAAACGTTATCTACCATGATTGAACGTAAGTATGGCATTAGTGGAGCCGCAATTGACATAGTGACACTCCTGCGACAGCTGGATACTCAACCTGTGGATGTGTTGCACTCTGTGGAGTTGGTGAGGCAAGTCCTTACTTCTGTTGGAGCCTTTGGGAGCATGACGCCTTTTATTCAGCCCGCCTACGGTACTAGTGAAATGCCGCAGAATATGTGTCGTGTTGCCGCAGTATGGGATGCCACCTTTGTGCTGCGACGTAGTCTACTTTTGCCCTGTTGTCATCGGGAGAAAAGTGCTGTGGATCGAAGCACGCCGTCGATTGAGATGAGCAACCGTCAGCGTGTAAAGACGAAGGTGGTATTGGTGCCCCGCACATTGGCCAGCCATTTCTTGGCGTCGTCATCATCGTCTTCTTCTTTTTCTCCTGCTCCCGCCGAAACACTGACGGTGACGGAGCATAATAATAATAACATTATTAACAATAAGGTGCGTTTCTCTCGCGTCATTATGGTTGCAACGACGCCGCTTGTCTCATGGACCGCACTGCGATCTGCCGGCTGCACGGATGACGAAGTGGCTGGAAAAGATGATACGATACAGTCGTTTCCGCCGCTCTTCCTTGCACTGTGTGAGGTACGGCCTGGTGTGGTGGTGCACATCCAGCAGGTGAGCGCCGCCTCGGAACAGGCACCAAACGATGGGAGTTCTGTTGTTGTGCATTTCACAGCAAATGCGCGGGAGATGGGCGCGGAGGAACTGCGCCAGTTTGTTTCGCAAACATTTGTGCGGTATGCTTCCTCTCCAGATGTTAATAACTGTCATTGGGTGGATTCGACGGCGTTGCTCTTTCTTGCCTCCTTCACCGTGAGGGAGGAAGTGGAGGCGCTGCGGGGTTTTGTCCGTCCCGTTGCAGTTGACGGGTCCGACGTCAGTGAGACACGCAAAGCCCACCCGTACGCCGTGGAGGAATACCGCAAGCGCCTGCGTAAACAGCGGCAGATATGTGGCGGGGACTCGGATGGTGGCGATTACTCTCCCATCATTTTGCCTGTGCAGACACTTTTTCCGAACCTTATTGACGATGGCGCGTATCTTCGGGCAGCACGGCAGTTGTATGACGAGGTGGTGAAGAGGCTGCAGCCACAAGAGGGCAGCGGTAAGACGTACACATTCCTCGAACGACTACCACCGATTTCCGGGCTGGAGTTGTGAGGGGAGCGGAGAGGAAATGGATAATAGGAAAGCGATGCTTCTCATGTGCTTCACATTTGGGGAGGTTCGCATCACTGGAGGACGCTGGAGTATGTAGGAAGGTCCGATTTGGTGGAAAAGCACAAACAGAAAAGGAATCAAAAACAAATAAAAAGAGAAAAAAAGAAGGAAGAGTCTATGGACACGATGGGAAGTGAAAGCCAGCAATAAATGAGAGGATAGAATAAATGAGGAAAGAAGACATACAGATATATGAGATATACATATATATATATATACATATACAGGAAAAAGGAATATTGTTGTACTCTTTTCTTGCGATGGTTTAACCTCTCGCTTTCATTCTGTCGGCATGGAATTGTGTGGAATAATTTGTCTGTGTCTTTCCTTGACTGCCGCTCCCTCTTTTTTATTATTTATTTCTCTCCTTGTTTGCGTATCCATCATTCTGGTGAAGTATATAACATTATACGTAGTGACAGTCGTGCGATGCTGTACGACCGGACAATCGCCAAGGCACTTTTAGCGCTCACTACATCCCTTTACGTTTATTATGTCCTTTGGATAGGGGTGACGCCATTTATTGACCCTTCACACTTCACACAACATTTGTTTCCACCGCGGGAATACGGTCTGCTGCTCGCGAGCGTTGTGATGACGGTAGGATTAGGCCTCGCTTTGACCGTGGCGTCCGTGCACACAATTCTGCGCACAGGCATGGAAGAAGAAGAACAGGGAGAAAGAGGAAGAGTACAATCTTGCAAACACAATGGCTGTGTGGAAAGATGAGGTGCGCAGGGCCTTTTTTTTTTTTTTTTTTTTTTTTTTTGACGTGTTGCGCATTTTGCATTTTTTGATGCATGGAGGGAGGGAGAGAAAAGAAAAGAAAAAAAAATTTTTTGTGAGGCATTGCATCTCTCTTTCCTGTCATTTTGGTTCCTAATTCAATTGCAGCGATATCCTTCCGTTTTGTTTTTTTGTTTTTTCCTGCTGTGTGTGTGTTTGAGGGGAATAGGGGTTTGGTACTCTTCGCGTCGGACGTCATGTGTTTTCTTTTTATTGCGTCGTCATTGTCTCCCACAGTTGTGCTTTTTTCTTGCGTGTATACGGTGCCGATTGTGGGCTCTCTGGAGTTCCTTCTCTTTTCTTCAGCCTCTCCCTCTCTCTCCCTCTCCCTCTGTGTGTACGGGTCTTGTTGCTTCTTGCATGCCGCTTTGCTCCTTTGTTTTTTGTTGTTGTTTTTTTGTTGGACGGACTCGGAAGACTCTGGTGGTTTCTCTCCGTGGAAGAGAAATAGAGAGAGAGAGAAGGAAAGAACATTTGCGACGATGTCAAGTTTGTTTCAGTCATACGTCTTGTGGGTTCGCGATAATGCGGAGAATGCGCTGAGTGTTGAACGTTTCACGCAGCTGGTAGTCAGGATTGTCACAGACCCGCGCAACTTCATTACCACAGAATTTGCGTGGACGCTGGCCAAACTTCACTCGCTTTCGAATAGGATGATCATCTCCACGGCTGGTAGGCGTGTTGGATTCACCGAGAAAGTAGCCATAGTCATCAAGACGCTGGTGGAAATTGAGTGTCTGCTGGAACTGGGACTTCGTCGCTTCTTTGGCCATGAGGCGGCATGGACTGTCTTGTTGGCGCTTCAGTCCATCAAGTGCGTTCTTAACATGCTTGTGCATCAGCAGCTGTTCCTTGTGCCGTGGATATGGGCTGCCGTGCGCCAGCGGCTGCAGCTGATGCTGCAACAATTCATGAGGCTTCCAGATTACGGCCGACGGATATCCTC